>NW_010191490.1:0-20349 GCF_000695765.1 Mesitornis unicolor
AATTATGTAAGAATTCTAGTAAAGTTAAAAAAGTAACAGGACAGAAAGAAATTTGAAGAGGTTATCCACTCCATTCCTTTACTTTAATGCAACAACGATATTTTTTTCTGTTCTTACTAGATAATAATTTAATTTAATTTTTACAGATTTCCATTAATGGAGTTTCTGGAGTATGTTACTTCCTCCTTCTCACTTCCCTCTTCCCCCCCGCCCCGGTCCATTAAGACTGTTATATAGGTTTTTATGAACTTAGAGGTTCTGATTGCTGGTTTTTCTTTTATGCTTTCCAAACTTAATTGTCTATATATCTACAGTCAATTTTTTTTAGGAAGTAGTATATAGATATCAGTGTTACCCAGCCTGAAATGGGCACCAACACACCAACGCCCTGGTACTGAGATGTGTGGGTGTACCAACGCTTTGTTCTCTGGCCTGTCTGCCTATGGAACCCTGTATAGTGAGATAAATCTGGTTTATAACTCTAATTTAGGCTGTGGAGATCAAAAGCAAGGCTGCCCTGTGTGTAACACCAGATAGCACAGATCACATAACTTGTTATTCCTTTCCCATTTCTTGACACTCTAAAAATAGTTGTTCTCATAACTCCCTTCTTCGTCTCCTCAAAAATGCAACTCTCAATAACTTTTCCCCTTTAGTCTCAATTTTGCTACATTTGTACATAAATTTTCTATTTTTAATACCATCACTAAGGTAATCTCTGACCTTTATTGCATTACTGATCCAGTAATTGAGGTGCTGTTGGCTCCAGAATATTGTACTTCTGTAAAGGTCTCCAATACACCCTGCCAGCGATCTGTGATATTTAGTCAGTTCTCACATAGCTGCTCCCTAAGCACCTGAGAAATCTGGTCATACTTCATAGTGCAATCATTAACATTTTCCAGCTGTTGCATTGTTATCTATTACATCCAGAAATTTCTCATGTCACAACCAGTAGATTTTCTTATAATCTTCGGTTCACTTAACATCAGGACAGGTCCTCGTCTCCTAGTCAGTGGCTGAGTTACTTGCCTAGCTCTGTAAATCTAACAGTACTTTCCTTTACTGGGGAAGGAGAAGTTAATAACATTAATATTTATCCAAAAAAGAATGCAAAGCTTACGAATTTCCTGCCTGTGGTTGGAACAAGAGATTTTACAGCTTTACCACATCTAAAGCATTACTTATTGCAAATTTAGTGAAAAATTTATTTGCCTTAAGACATTTAACAATGTTAAAACATACTCAATATCCAACTTCCTTGCTGATCACAACACCTTTCTGTGGTTCATTAACCAAAAAATATTTGCAAATGTCTTCAGCAACACCGTTTTGAATTTGTGGAAAACTACTAGGCTATCAACTGCAGTTATCACACTGTTTATTTTAAGTGTGATACTCCCACAAAGACAAATCCTTTCTCAGCAAGCAGAACCAGAGATGTCCTGTAGTGTGCACAGCAAAATTGTTTTTGTTGCTTAGTTAGTTCATGCAGTAAAAAAAAACATTGAGTTCTCAACCAGAACCTCAGGCTGTGAAAATCACTGTACAGTTAAGTTCACAGTTAAAGTGTTATTATAATACTTATGCTTTTCTGTAAATATTCTCTAATAAGCCTATGTTTTCCAACAGTTTTGCCTTAAAATACTATGCATGTAGCATATATCTCATTACTCATCAAATAGAAAATACATGCAGAATGTATCTATGAATTTATTATAGCATTGTTGAAGATCTACTATTTTGATGAAATTATATAAAAAATACATAAAATTAGTATTCTGCCCATTAAAGCAAAACTACATATAGAATCATAGAATGATTTGGGTTGGAAAGACCTTTAAAGGTCATCAAGTCTTATGCTCCTTTAGTAAGCAGGGACAACATCAATTATAGAAGGTTGCTCAGAGCCCTGTCCAACTTAACCTTGAATGCTTCCAGGGATGGGGCTTCTGCCACTTCTCTGGGCAACCTGTTCCAGTGTTTCAGCACCATCATTGTGAAAAATTTCTTCCTTATATCCAGTGTAAATCTACCCTCCCTTAGTTTGAAACCATTACTCCTTGTCCTGTCTCAATAGGCCTTGCTAAAAAGATTGTCCCCATCTTTCTTGTAGGTCCTCTTTAAGTATTGAAAGGTTGCGATACAATACCCCTGCAGCCTTCTCTTCTCCAGGCTGAACAATCCCAACTTTCTCAGCCTGTCCTCATAGGAGAGGTGCTCCAGTCCTTGTATCATTTTTGTGGTCCTCTTCTGGACCTGCTCCAACAGTTCCATGTCCTTCTTGCACTGAGGGTTCCAGAGCTGATCACAGTACTCCAGGTGAGGTCTTGCCAGAGAGGAGTAGAGCAGTAGAATCACCTCCTTTAACCTGCTAGCTATGCTTCTTTCGATGCAGCCCAGGGTTGCTGGACTGCATCAGCTATGTATTTTTAAATGGAAGTCCCTTAGAGTGCTTTCTTCAAAAGTACATCTTCAGCAGTACCTAAATAGAACATTGTTTAAAACCTCTTTGTTATTGTGGTGGTGGTGGTTAGATATTAAGCAGGAAGAGAAAAGCCTAATTAAGTTAACTACCTTTCACAGCTGTATCTTGAACAGAGCTGTATAAATTAGTAGCCAAGGAAGGAAGGTCACTTTCTCTCCAGAATACAAGAGGCTGTGAAAGTACTAACAGTTCTGGAGAAAGGTGAAATAATTTATCATCAAATTATCACAACCATTATTAGACCAGATCAGTGGATCACCAGACATGTGTATTTCCTTATCTGTGGGAAACCTGTTATCTGAGACACAGAATGGGCCAGTGTTCTATTCACAGAATCACAGAATGGTAGGGGTTGGAAGACACCTCTGAAGAGCATCTAGTCAAACCTCTGTTTGAGCAGGATCACCTAGAGAAGATAGCACAGGAACATGTCCAAGCTAATTTTGAATGTCTCTAGAGAAGTAGACTCCATAACCTCTCTGGACAGCCTGTCCCAGTGCTCTGTTACGGTCACAGTAAATAAATTTTTCCTTATGTTTGAGTTGAACCTCCTGTGTACTAGCTTGTGACTATTGCCCCTTGTCATGTTGCTAGAGACAACTGAGAAGAGTCTGATTCCATCCTCCTAACAGTCTCCCTTTAGATATTTATAAGCATTAATGAAATTCTCCCTCAGTATCCTTGAGGCTAAACAGAGCCAGCGCTCTCAACCTTTCCTCATATGGGAAATGCTCCAGTCCCCCAGTCATCGTAGTGGCTCTACACTGGACTCTCTCTAGTAGCTGCTTGTTCTTCTCTAACTGGGGGGCCTAGAATTGTTGGACATAGTATTTCAGATGTGGCCTCACCAGGGCAGAGTGGGAACATAACCTCCCTCCACTCATGTATGGTAAGTAAAGACCAAATCTGTGGTTGAGCCTAAGCAGATATTTGAGAAACTAGTATCAAAGTTACAGCAAAACAAAGCAAGAACTTTGGGAAGTGTCTTTATATACATCAAGTAGTACAGTTTATACAAATTTGGTTTAGTAATTTATGGATTTATCAACAAAAATTCTTAATGGCATTTATCAGCAGCCAATGAACTAAACATTCAATATCAATATCAGCAACAAGGCAAAAAAATGACAATACTAGAAACTGACAAAATATTAATAAAAACTTACAAATTTCTAGACATCCTTCTGCAGCTAATTAAAAAATGTTTGAATCCCAGTGCAGCTGCAATTACACTAGCATCCACAGTTTAAATTTATAAAACTGTAGAAGTAATTTACATATGTGGTAAAACCCCTAGTTCACTAAAGAACACTTCCAGTCCATGCTTCCACTTCATAGAAGGTCTTAATTCAAAAATTCCAATGAATCTGTTATCTAAACACTTGTCTTATTTTATGTTTGGCGTTTTTTTTAAAATTTTATTCTGTTTTCCTTAGTAATTGTAGATAATGTATTTCTCTGTAGTCCTCTCTGCTTATAGTTTACTCTACCATTTAATCTGCTAAAATAATAAAAGATCCCATTGATTTTAATAGAATGTGGGTCAGGTCTAAGACATGATTGCACCTGTAAAATATCTATGTATCATTAAATCCATTAACACTAAAAGTTGCCAATAATTTTTCTTTAAATTATCTTCACAGGTATTTTCCTCAAATAAAACAATTTGCAGAGCAGAAGCATTGTGGCTTAGCCTCAGAAAATGCATATACATTCTGTATATTGATGACATACAACTGACTACATGTAACACTTCTCCTATGGGTTAAGATTCAAAAAGGCATACTTATCCAGGAAGGAGACAAGTAGTTCTGATTTCATCTTGATATTTACTCTTTTAATCATTCAATATAGATGATATATTTTTACTTTTATTCCCCAAGGTTCAATTTCTCTATTAAGGAGCTGACTTTAAACTTTCATTTCTGTCCATTAACTTATCAATTTAGTAAGTGGTAAGTTTTTATTTGTCATGTGGATGTATTAAGTAAACCCTACTTTCAGAAAATTAACAAAATAAATCCTGCTGGCTCAGGGCAAAAAAGTCTAAATAAAACTCATTAAAATGACCAGATTTTAATCATGTGTTTTACTTAGGTCTAGTCAAACATCTTAAGTTCCATGAAAAGTTTAGTCTCACTAACTAAAATGCCTAAAGATTTCAACATCTTCAGAAATTATTTTACCTCTCTTCCTTGATGAGTACACCTTGCTGAAATGTATTCTTTCTATTAACCATACTCCATCAAATCAATGAATCTTGAAATGCCTCAGGACTTACGTATTCTCTTCAATACACATTTCTTACGAAAAAATAAAGTTGCAAAATATTTTGACCCTTCTTTCTTTGTAATATCCATTATCCAATTACTCATTTACAGTTGTTTGGCATGATATAGTCATATACTCCTGCTATTAACTCAGAAGTCCTTTCTTTTAGTTTGGGTGCCTTTTTTTTTTTAAAATTTCCCCCAGGGAAGGGAATAAAGATAAAATATGGAGTCACAAAACACTTGATTTTGCTAGGTTTGGGAGTTTTTTTGTTTGATTGTTTTGTTCTGTTTTGCTTTGTGAGACATGAGTCTACAAAGGCATCTACAAATCCTGAATCTGGAAACAGTTAAATTGAGATTACTAGATAAAAGATATTTCATGTAGAGCAGGACAATTTTGGTGGATAAAACTGTGTTTGCAGATAAAGAGTCACAGCATCAAATAATTATTTAGTTTGTTAAAGGATTGTTGAATGCCATCTGGATAAAAGTTAAACAGGAGTTTAGACTGCACAGCAGTTTGTGTACCACTTTGCATGGAAGGGCACACAAAAGAGAGCCCATAGACTTTGGCCATTGCAGGATTGAGACAGAAGGAAGGATCCAAGATGGAAGAGCTCCAAGATGGAAGGGTCAAGACCTTCATGATCCCTTGGCTTTATACCAAATATGACATATGTGGGATGGAATACCTAGTTGGTCAGTTTTGAGTCCACTTCTCCCCTGGTAGGTGCAGACATGGCACCCATGATGAGACAGTGGCCTTGAACATTTATCACTTCTAGCAGCAGTTTCAGCAAGTTCAGCCACTTAGAAGAGGCTGAGCTGAAAAGTAAAATCACTAAATAGAAAATTAGTTCTATTTAGCTCATACCAGGAGAAAATGGTGTATATTGACAATGACTTCCTGTCACAGGTGGTTGAGGAGCTGATGGGGGGAGACATACTGCTGGACCTCAAATTTACAAAGAAACAAATATTAGTTGAGTGTGTGAAGGCTGGGGGCAGCCTTAGCTGTTGCAACAATGAGAAGATGGAGCTCATGAGAAGACGGAAAAACATAAAAACCAGGATCGCATAATCATTGGACTTTAGAAGATCACACTTTGGTCTCTTCAAGAACTGTCTTGTAAGAGTCCTGTGGGATATGGCCTTGGAGAAAAGAGGAGTCCAGATGAATTAGTTGATATTCAAGGATCACCTCCTCCAAGCTCATGAATCTGATAAGGATAAAATCAAGCAGAGGATACAGGATACTTGTGTAAATGAACAAAAGTTTCCTAAAACCCCACAAACATAGAAAAGAAACACACAAGAGGTAGAATTATTGGATTTAGAAACACTATGAACAGTGGGTAAAAACCTGTCTGGATGGCTAAGCCCAAAACATTGTGGTGAATGGAGTTCTATCCAGTTGGTGGCCAGTCACAGGTGGTGTTCCCCAGGGCTCTGTACTGAGGACAATTCTGTTTAATATCTTTGTCAGTGATCTGGATGAGAAGATTGACCATACCCTCATGAAGTTTGCAGACAACACCAAGTTGGGTGGAGTGTTGATCTGGTTTCAGGTAGAAAGGGTCTAGAGAGGGTTCTGGACAGACTGGATTGATGGACCAAAGCCAGTTGTATGAGATTCAACAAAGCTAAGTGCCAAGTCCTGCATTTGGGTCACAACACCCTCATGCTATGCTACAGGCTTGGCAAAAGGTGGCTGGAAATCTGTGAGAAATGGTCCTAGGTACGTTCATCAATAGCCATGAGAATATGAGCTGGTAGTGTGCCCAGGTGGCCAAGAAGGTCAGTAGCATCTTGGCCTGCATCAGGAATAGTGCGACCAGCAGGAGTAGGGAAGTTATCATCCCCTTGTATTTGGCACTTGTGAGGCCACACCTTGAATATTTTGTTCAGGTTTGGGTGTCTCACTACAAGAAAGACATTGAGGTGCTGAAATGTTCCCAGAGAAGGGCAACAAAGCAGGTGAAGGTTCTAGACAAGAAGTCCTACGAGGAGTCCCTGAGGGAACTGGGGTTATTTAGTCTGGAGAAAAGGAGGCTTGGGGAGATCTTATTGCTCTCTACAACTATCTGAAAGGAGGTTGTAGCAAGATGTCTGTTGGTCTCCTTTCTCAAACAACAAGTGACAGGATAGAAGAAATTGGCTCAAGCTTAACCAAAGGAGATTTAGATTGGATATTAGGAAGAATTTCTTCATTGAAAGTGTTGTGAAGCATTGGAACAGGTTGCTCAGGGAAGTGGTTGAGTCACTCTCCCTGGAGGTATTTAAAAGATGAGTAAACATAGTACTTAGGGACATGGTTTACTGGTGGACTTCACAGTGTTAAGTTTATGGTTGGCCTACGTGATCTGAAGGGTCTTTTCCAACCTAAATTATTCCATGATTCTATAAAACAGTAGGTTTAGAAAAGCCAATTTAATCTAGTGAAAGACATGAATGGTAACAAGTCAGGCTTCCAGAGGTACATTGGCAGACAAATTGATTCTAGGGGAAATGTAGGCCCACTGCCTACATAAGTGCATACATACAGTATGCATGTGTGCACTATGAACATGTGTTTACTGGGTATACATGTTCAGACTTACAATTGGTTGGACCTGGAGGCATGGGACTGCAGTACCTTCAACTCTCCTGGAATGTTAGATCTGGCCCAATACTTGCTTCAGACGTAACAGTCATGTTGTATTGGGTTTTCTGTGAGGGGGTTTTTGTTTGTGTCTTTGGTAATGGGGGAAGGGCTATGGAGATGGCCCTTTAAGAAGCTACCCAAAAAGCTCCCCCTTTGCCTTTGTCAGACCCACCTCTGACCAGGGCCAAGCCAATCAGCGCCCCTGCTAATTCATGTATTTAAGGGGGGTGCAGGGCATGCCCCTCTCTCTCTCTCTGGCACCGGCCCTGACCAGCACGGCCTCAGGTGCGGGTGGCACAGCCCTGGCCTTGCCTGGCTGGGCTTGGCCAGCCCCAACCACAACTTAAGCTTAAGCCCTGCCTGCTGCAGTTTAATCCTGCGGAAAAAAAGAGAGAGAGCTAGGATCTCCATCAGAAGAGACTCGCAGCAGAAAAAAGGAGTGGGGCGCAAGGAGAACAACTTCGAAGAACACAAAGGTCGGTTTGAAGGAAAGAAAGGAGAGGGAGGAGGAGGAGAACGCGGAACCCAGGTTTCCCCTTTGCAACCCGTGGCAAGAGCCAGGTTGACTGGTCGTGTGTGAGGGAACTGTGACCATAGGCAGACCCAGATTGGAGTTTTGTAGACTTGGGCTGAAGCAGTTTTGTGTGTGAGGGAAACTGCAGCTGTGGGCAGACCCATACTGGACTTTGGAGAACTTTTTTCCCCTATGGAAAGGGGGCCATGTGGAAGCAGAGAGAGACACTGGGCTGAGATTTTTTTTCCCTTCTCCTGAGAAGCACATGGCAGGAAGACCGACTGCAAACCACCACTCCCATCCCCATGTGCCTCAAGACAAAGGCAGAGGGGGAAGGTGAAGGAACTGGGAACAAAAGCTGAGCCCAGGAAGAAGGGAGAGGTGGGGGGAAGGTGTTTTGATTTTAAGATCTGGTTGTATCTCCCATTGTTCTACTCTGATGTTGGTAACAAATTAAAATTGTTTGGTTTTTTATTCCTTATGATGAGTCTGTCTTTTGCCTGTGACCTGTTTAAGTGGTGAGAAGCCCTCCCAGTCCTTATTTTGACTAGCCCTTTTTTGGGGCATCGTGGTGCTCAGTTATGCACTGGACCTAAACCACGACAATGTCAGTTTGCATATTTTGCATTTCATATTTCTGTGACAAAAAGAGACTCAACTGCAGGCTTCAAACTAACAATTTATTTGAACAACACGTACAGATCCAATATGTCACTATTACAGGTTTTACAGATACAATGGAGAAATGCCCTTGTTTCAAAACAAGACTACATTATTATAGACACGAGAGATTCATGACATGCAGTATTACAACTACAACAGAGTCATAAAATGCACTATTACAGTCCACAGGCAATTCACAAAACTCACTATTACCACCCGTAAGCAATTCACAGCAACTCACAGGCAACTGACAAACAACTCACTATTACAACTCACAACCAATTCAAAATACTACATGTATGTTAGCCAATCACCTGCAACTGAAAACTTAAAGGCTCCCAAATACTCACTTACACCTTCAGGTAAGGGCTCTCACATAAGTTACCTTGGCTGACATCCCGACCAAGGGGGAAGGATCTGTGCTGCATGGTTGGAGAAGTAACTCTCCACTTCCAGCCTGAATCTTTGTGGTTTTATTCCTTGATCTACATGACAGTGAGCAGGACTGTGCTTGAGTGGATTATACCACCTGGGGTATTTATCTTTAGCAGTGTTTATCCTTAACTTTATTTATTCATGGCTGATGTTCCCTTCTGTATGCTCTGTATTCACATATCTTTGTATTGTCTGGGTTTGTTGAAATCAAACAGAAACCCTCCAGCTTACCTTTACCTTATCTTTTAGACAAATGCATGGTGGTTTAACTGGGACTCAGGACGTATTATTTGCTGGGGGATTTCAAAGCTCAACTCAGATTTTGATTCTTTAAATGGTGCAGCACTGTCCTGTTTGGTTTTGGGCTTACCAAACAACTCAGGGCTGAGCTATCTACACAGCTCCCCTTGGGTCGTCTCTGCAGAGAGAGGACCTCAAGGCAATCCAAGGCTGACATGCTCCTGCAGCCCTCCATGAGTCTCCTGGTGCACTAGACATTACCAGAAACCTGTTTAAACTATGAGCTGGATAGTCCTTACAATCTCTCAACAGTCTTTTTGGCAGGCCTTTCACAGTACTCTCAGCTAAGGCTATGCACCTGTGCCATGTATGAAGTGGATCTTGGATCTAACAAAATATCCCACTGGGTAGGCAGGAGTCTTGGATCAGGGATCTCAGAGAGTTCAGGTTGCACTGAACTGCCTTGATGACCTTCTGGTTGATTTTCTCTTTTCGGTCTAGTTATTGCACTGTTACTTACATTTTATACTTGTTTTTACAGGTAATGCAGACCTAAACACATTATCATAGATTCAAAGTAATTTCGTCATTGTCTGTCTTTGCAAAAACAGTATACTAATTTATCTGTTCAGAATCATGAACCATTAGCCAAAGTAGT
Source organism: Mesitornis unicolor (assembly GCF_000695765.1). Classification (NCBI taxonomy): domain Eukaryota; kingdom Metazoa; phylum Chordata; class Aves; order Mesitornithiformes; family Mesitornithidae; genus Mesitornis; species Mesitornis unicolor. The sequence goes on from NW_010191490.1 coordinate 9,916, forward strand.
GGGTAGAATTCTGAAAGGTAGCAGTCCGGGGGTGTTTTAAGGATACAGGAAACGTAATGATAATTCTGGATAATTTGTTTCTGCAGGCTCAAGATTACCTGCAGTTACAAGCTAACTAAAGTTTAATGGTTAATCATCTATATGACTTTAAATAACTAATCTAAAAACTGATTGAGTCTGTTTTCCATGAATTATCCTTCATGCTAATTCATGCACAAGAGAATACATCATCCACAAGCCATAATCTGTTTAATTTATACATGCTGTATAGTCTCTGCATCTTGAGGATTCCTCCTAATTTCAATTCAAACTCCTGTGAATAAGGGTGTCATAATCTGCCTTTAACAGCAAAGCATTTATTACCTGATAGGCAGATACTGTGATTGGATGTGTCATTTGATACATGCTGTATCAAATAAGGATAAAAGGTGTCAAAAATGCTTTAATACTTTACACAAGCATCATTTACTGTAGATGAAAATAATCTGATGGATAAAATACAGTCTTCCTTACATATTTTTGTGCCTTTTCTTTGTGGCTCTTTATCTCCACATAGGCTTCAAGGTAATACTTAGGTTTATTTGCTGGGGGGTTTTAATTTTTTTTGTTTTATTTGTTTATTATTTATTTATAAAAATTTGGATTTCATAGGACTCCAATTTATACTTATAGAAGCATTTAAAGAAGCCATGGCAGGGATAAGAGACACAGTGTGCACCCTGAGACGTATAAACAACCTCCAGAATGCAAATTCCACAATAAGAAATATCATTTTCTGTCTTAATTTATCAATTAGTCTTTTTCTTTATATAATTCAGGGAAACAATATCGTTAGATGAAGTTTGCTTTCTGGTTGTTTTTATAGGTCTGTTTTTCCAGTTCAGATAAACAGTTACTCATAAGACCTGCCTATGTCAATTTGGCTGTAATGTATATAATTAATATAATGAGTAATATAATTATAAAATGTATATAATATTGGAGATAGATATCTTTAGGTTTAGAGAAGATATTTTCAATTTTACTTAAAGTTCCACATGGGGAAACTTTATAATGTGCCAAAAGTCAACATGGTGAATTACTAGCACTCAGTAGAAATGTATTCAGTCTTCATTATCTATGATCATGATATCAGTTATTTAATAGACTGGAGTGTGTCCCTCCTAGAAGTGAATCCTTATATACAGAGTACTCACAATGTCAATAATACAAATTTTCATATAATGAAAGCCAACATAAGAATTCTTCTTTCTATCCTTAGTTCTTAAGAAATTTTAAGTTATATCTACTAAGTTATTTCTATTCTCATGTTCTTAATTTGTGGAATCACAAAGTTTATCTTATGGCTAAGGAATTTAAGATCCACACAGAAACTATACAATAGAGATAGTGCCCTCAAAACCATAGTAAACACTCACACTTGATAGCCTCATTAGGAGCACAAAAAATGCTGAGGATCTTAAAATATAACTAACTCAGTAAGAAACAAAATTATGAAAACTTCTGTTATCATAATATGCAAGTTGTGCACTAGATGAAAGGCATGATCTCCAACTTAAGTATTTCTGATATGTTTCTTCATTGAATTCAGCTATTTTATGTCCACATAAATATTCTTAGGGAAATGTATATGATGTTTACAAAAATGTAGGTTATGTGAATATTATTGTCTTAAAAACTCATTACAATAATTCCCTTGGAATGTAACTCCAAGTGCAGGTTGGCAAAAAGTGAAAACTACATCCAGTTAATAGATGACCCAAGGACAGACTTTTCACTAAGCTACTTTTTTACTCTTTTTGTATTGAAATTAGAATATGCTTATTAAAAATTTATGCATTTATCATATAATCAGATGCTACACTTGTCCTAAAAATATGTTTACCTTGTTTAATTTTAAGTAGCAATATCTTCCCTTTTATTATAAACTTAGTAAAAATAACATGTAGGCAAAATTTTATTTTAAAACTTGGTGAATATGTACAACTTCATGAAATACTTTCATTTATTATAACAGTGTTGTTATAAATGCAGAAATGCCTTCTCAGAATTTTTGCCATTTCTCCCTCTCAGTGGACTTGAATATATCTATTCTGACTTCATTTAGCTTTCCAAGACAAAAATGTTTACTACTGCACCAAATTTTCTTGACCTATGTCCTTTCCCTGCTGTCTGCCCCGTCTCCACTTTTAGAAAGAGAGGCTAATTTAGTTTCACATACTTCTGAATAAAAATTTGTCCCATCTGAAACACTTCCCATTAGAGAAAAGACAACTAATGCATTTGGAAGGCTTGAATTTTCTGTGGTTTATGGCTCCATAAAGGAGGCAGTCTCCCCAATCTTCCAGCAGCTTCCTAAGAATCACCCAAGTGTTTGCTTTGAAAAAGCCTTTAAACAAAAAGAAGTAGTTATACTGACACAATATATTCAATGCTTGCAAATGCTCTCTCTGTGTATGGTGTATGGGCATGTATTGTAACACTATGATGCACCAGACTTATTATTTCCACTGTCTTTGATGACAAGATTTAACGTAAAGGGCATGCACATGCACATGAACTCAGCAAAAGCCAGAATGAAATAGAATGATTAATGTATTTCAATTTCAAATGTGCATGATGCTACACTGTAGAAGACAACTAAGGCAACTTAGGAAGCATTTTAGTCAGGGCTATGTATCAGGCATTCCTCCCCAGGACCTTCCTTCTTGGTCCTCCTATTGAAATTTTCATAGTTAACTGAAGCATGTTTAGAAGCATTTCATTTTATGTTTGTTGTCCTAGGAAAGCCTACACTGTTGTCCAATCTAGAAGGCCAGCTCTTCATTAAATTTGAAATTAGATACTCAGTTAATGAAGCTTTATCTCATATTGAATGACTGATGGTAAATCTGTGGAGTGTTCTCTGTCTGAATCCTTTAATAGTTTTACAGAAAGTTAACTCTGACTTTGGTCTTCTATTAACAGCAAGACTTTGCTGGTTGGAATGTTCTGCTTGTTTAATTATTTAGTGGCCCAGTAGCACAGACAGCTTCTACAAAAGCCAAATTATCATACACAGCAAAAAATGAACACCGTAATCTTAACAAGATTATCATAATAAAGAGTCATCAGAGAAATTAAAATTATCTGCTTTAATTATGAAATTATAACCCCATTAACTCCTCTGTATGAAAAGAAGAAATTGGGGAATAGCAAAGAAGAATCCAGAGATTGCTATTATAAACTTGATAGCAAATTAAAGAAGGGGTGAAAGGGATTTGCTGTGTGGGCTCAGATAGTTCAGGTAATTTATTATGTAGCATATGTCTCCTATATATTAGGTTTTCCAAAATGAGACCATGGGAACTGTGGGGTTTTTTCCCTTGTCTTGTCTTTTTTTGCCTTTTTTCCCCCAGATTATGTTTACCAGACTAGGACAAAATCAGTTGGAAACTACAAACTTAAAAACAGACCTTTATTTAAATATGCTTAAAGCTGTGAATTAATTATGCCCTAAAGAAATTATTAGAAAAATATTGCCACTAATGCATTATTTATGGCTACTTGTTGAAAAGATTGTAACAGCAGAAATACTGAACTGACATTTCTAAAGACATTAACTTGAAAATGAGGTGAATTTGCAGAGAAAAAATATTAAATGAGCAAGCTTTTACTAAAGAAGTCTTCAATAATGCATGTACTAGCCACATTTTTTTTTACTTCTACTGTACACATGTAATATTCATAGGACTATTTTAAAATTTCTTCATATTAACTTGCATGATAAATAAAAAATGTAAGAACAGATCTCCTTAGAGTACACTTATACTTTAAGGAAAATATTTAGTATCATTTTTATCTCACATTGTAAAACATATTTTTATAAGAATTTATCTTATAAACAATTTAGATAATACATACCATAATAATAGGTATTGTTCCTTAATTTTAAATTTGGCATAGTTCTCTATAACTTTACTAAATTGAACTTTTTTATTTTAAATAAGTAAATGCACATTTTTTAGTGAAGTATGTAATTTTTCTTTTATATAGCTAAAATATGTCATTTATTGTTGAATAGCTGACTATTTCTTTGAGAAGAGACTGAATATGGCTATGAGATTAAGTTATAACTCAAAGAAGACCAGATAAATTGTCAGAACTTGTTTTGAAGTATTCATGTACCTGGACACAACAAAAAAAGGACTACTTAAAAAATTTTTAGTAGTCCATTATCCACAATATCTATGCTAATTCTTCCTAATCCATAGGGACATTAGCAGAAGTTTGAAAAATTCACATTGGTTGTGAGAAATTGCCCTTTCTCTTATACTTTAGTTGAGTTCTATGGCTATTGCCTGCTCATTCCCAAAAATGAGGATTTACTGGATAACAATCAGCCTGTGGGTAGTTATTTCACTGCTGAAATAAGTCCTCTGAAGAGGAAGTTAAAAATATTTTTAGCTATTGTTTACCAGGATTTACTTCTGTTTGTATGTACTTCTGAGATATATCTAATATACAAGCACTGTTCTCAAAAGACCTCCCTAGGTCAGAACATAACAAACATGCCAGATTTGTATTCACTGCTATTTCACAAGAGTGCAGTTTCTGCAAGTGTGTTCTTGTGAATATCTGCACAGCTCTTCTCAGTATTAGCCATATAACCACTTGATAAAGCCTATCAAAATTAAATTCATTTATCTGCTACAATGTTAATTCTAAAGAAAAGTAATTATTAATTGCAGCTGAGGCTAAAAAGATAGGTCAGATTTTTTTCTGTGGATTGTAGTATTGTTTCATTGTTGTTCCAATGATAGATTAATATAAAGATTCAGTAGTACAGCCATAATGCTTTTAAGACTACTTTATATATTTCAGATTAGTTTGTCTATTTTGCTTTTTTTAAAAAAAATAACTGTTCTACTCTATACATGTGTACAAGACAAGAGAAATCTGACATATCGTTCTCACTTGTATTTGAAGATTTTATTTCTAACTTGTGTTGTATAACAGAAAAGATGTAAATTTTTGTTGGGTTTCACAAGGAAGTCCATGGGACGAACATGATAAATAACTGTGCTTTTGTGAATTCCCATCCTTAGCCCTCAGTTCAGTGCTGTGGGAAGCATGAAACTAAGACCTTTGTGAATTTGGCAGAAAAGTTTCATTCTGCACACAGGTAATTTGTACGAGGAAGGAGAGTCCTCTAAGCATTCCGGGAACTTGAGAGATGACTGGTGAACTGCTGTGTTGTTCTTCCAGCAGATATCTGGGTAGTTAAAGTCTCCCGTAAGAACCAGGTTTTGCTGACCTGAAGCCTGCTTAATTGACCCGAGTATCGCGTCATTGTTCTTGATGTCTTTGTTTGGGGGTCGGTAACATATCCTTACTGTAAGGTCTTCCTTGGAGATGGCCTCTCTGATTTTGACCCAGACACATTCAATGGGGCTTCCATAGTTACCATAGTTGGCTTCTATACATTCAAGGTTCTCCTTAACATAGAGTGCGACAACTCCTCGTCTTCTACCCTGCCTGTCTTTACGAAATAGCCTACAGCCATCATTCCTGATCCACCAGTCATTGAAGTTGTCCCACCATGTTTCGGTTATTCCTATGATATCATAACATTCTGACTGGGCTCAGAGCTCCAGTTCCTCCTGTTTGTTTCCAAGACTGTGTGCGTTAGTATGTGTACACTTTAGGTGGCCAGACATTCAATTCTCATTTAGGGAGATAGCTGAGGCACATTTTACACTACTCTGGTTGGCCTGATTTATTCCTCCATAGGATGCAATGATGATGGTGGCATGAGGAATGCCATTTTGGATCCCTCCCCTGAGTCCTTCAGTTTAAAGCCCACCTCACCAAGTTGGCCAGTCCGCTGCCAAAGATTCTCTTGCCTCCTGCTACTCCTCAGCTCATCGCTAGTGAGCCTGGTATTACACCTTCCCCACTTCGAATCCAGTTTGAAGCCTTATTGATAAGCCCTACCAACTTGTGTGCAAGGATCCTTGTACCCCATTGAGAAAGTTGAATCCTACCAGTTTCCAGAAGGCTCAGTGCTGTGTTAATATTCCCATCATAAAAACCAAAATTCCACCAATAGCACCATTCTCTGAGCCATGTGTTGATCTGGAGTGTTTTCTGGTTCCTACCGGTATGCTTCCCTGCTACTGAAGGAATTGAGGAAAACACCACCTGCGCTCCTGATCCTTCAACCAATTGCTCCAGTGCCCTGAAATCCCTCTTGATTGCCTTTGCACTCCACTGCTCTACCTCATCGCTACCAACCTGAACAACTAACAGCGGGTAAGAATCAGAGGGCCATACCAGTTTAGGGAGTTTCCTGGTAACATCATTAACCTGGGCCACAAGGAGGCAACAGACTTCCCTGTGGGATGGGTCCAGTCAGCATATTGGACCCTCTATTCCCCTCAGAAGGGAGTCACCTACAATAATTACACTTTTTTTTTTCTTGACTGGTGCTGTCATAATACGTGGGGCAGACTGACTGACCCTAGGCAAGCCCCTGGATGGGCTTTCTTCAACATCCTCATTAGCCTGCTCATTTGCCTGGCCTTCAAGTTCCAGAGTCCCATATATATTATATAAGGGCAACTGGGAAGGTAAGGAAGACCGAGAGGGGATTTTCTTACTGCAACGAGCACGGACCTGCTTCCATTCCCCTTCATCTCTTAGGTCCCCTCCTTGTGCTTGGTGGCAAGAGGGTAGGAGATCCTATGTTTCTTGTGGAGCCTCCATCTCCTGTCTTTGCCTCAAGGTGTGGCTCCACCAATCCATCTCCTTCACACACTCCCTAATACTCCTTAGCCTTTCAACCTCCTCTTTTAGCTCAGCCACCAGGTGGAGCAGATAATTCACCTGGTCACACCTCACACAGGTTTTGTCACTGCTGACTTCCTGTTGAAACTCAGGCATTCCCTGCAGCCAGAGACCTGGACTTGAGCATCTTTGAATGGTAGCTCCATCTGAGTCACTACACTCCTCCTGGTACTGACCTTTGAACGAGTGGTCACCATCTCAACTCCTCTTCTGGGAGGGTAATGACCACAAGTCAAATTTGCCTCTACAACGGGAGAGGGATTGTGTCCTCTCTGCGCGACCTCCCTGCACACCCTGCCTGCGCAAACTGCTGCACAAACTGCCGCTCCATGCTCTTCTGACACACCACACCCTGTTTGCCCCTGCTGTTCGCTGCACTCCTGGTCGCTCGCACTGCCTGAGGACTGCTTTTCTACATGAGGGGATTAACTGCCACCACTCTTGTCTCCACACAAGGGAGTCAGCGCTGACTGCTGTCAGGAGCTCACATTTCCCTTGCTGGGGGGGAGGTGGGCTGGAACAGTCTCTCTCTCCCTGTGCTTTTTTGCCTTTACATTAGTTTGGGTTTTCCTCATTTTTTCCGTGGTTTAGCTGCTTTTGCCAGTTCAGCAAGGTCCTCCAGCATGATCCTCTGCTCTGGAGTCCTTCATATTGGTGACTGCGGTCTTCTTGTTTCCTTTTATGTCCCTGGCTAGATTTAATTCCACCTGCACCCTAGCTTTCCTAACCTGATCTCTGGCAGTTTGGGAACTTCTTTACAATCCTCCCAGCTACCTTGTCCTTCTTGAATTAATTGGAAAGCCTATGACCAAAGAAGCACTTTCCCTTCTCTGAAAAGTGGACCCTATCAGCCCTAAGAAAACCTGGTCTCTCAAAGTGAGTCCTGTGGCTCACACATCCAAAGCCCTGTCCGTCACACCACTCCCTTAAGAATTTGTTGATTTTCCCTATCCAATGTGCCCTTTCAAACCCCTTCCCTTTGACCATGAGGACTGATGAAAAGATTACCTGTGCTCCCGAGCCCTTCACCACCACTCCAAGTGTCTTGGAGTCTCTCTTGATGGTCTTCCGATTACTTGCAGCTGTGTTATTTGTTCCCACGTGGAACAGCAGCAGTGGGTAGCAATCAGTGGGACATATGAGGTCTGGCAACCTATCTGCAACATCCCTGATGCGGGCCCTTGGCAAGCAGCAGACTTCTCTTGATAGGGGCTCAGGACGGTAAATGGGTGCCTCTGTACCCCTCACCAGAGAGTCACCGACTACTATGACCCGATGCTTTTTCTTTATGGTACTAGTTGTAACATGACATGAACGTGGTGAGTCTGCCTTGCTTGGACCTGAAGACTTCCCTAAAGACTTATCCAAAACATTTTATTTCTTCACCGCAGTCTGCACAGCTGTGAATCAGGGGCACCTCAAGCTTCGAGGGAGCTTTCTTCTTTCTTCTTTCTTCTACTACCTCTTCTCTTGGCAGTTTGCCACTCACCACCACTGGTGGCTTCACCTCTATCTGGTTGTTCTCGTGGGGGAAATTCGGGCAGTTCGGTCGGAGGCTGTGGGCTCAGTGCAGATTGCACCTGAATCCAGCTGTCCTTTTCTGCCTCCCTGAAGATGCACAGCCTTCTGGCTGTCTTCTGCAGCTCTGCCACCTGCCCCAGGAGGTCCTCCACCTGGGTACACCTTTTGCATGTAATGTTGCTGCCCGCTGCCTCCCCAGGAGAAAGCCTGGGCACTTGCCACAGACTGGAGCCTGCACAGCAGCTTCTCACTTTGGTAGCTCTGTCTGGGTGAAGGCATCAGTCATCTCCAGGGTGGATGGTGCATGTACCCCCACCAGAGCTGCAGCTTTCGCCCTGTGTTGAGTGCTCACCATTCTGCCTCAAGAGTCAGTGGGGATGAGGCCTCATTTCTTCTGGAGCTGGCAAACCTTCAGCACCGGCCCACTCAGTGACTCACTGTTGTGATGGAGTGTGTGTGTTTGCCCGCCCTATGCCTGGGGGGTGGCAATGTTCCTGGCCCTTCCAGAGGCTTTTCCTAGGGATGTGGGTGCAGCTTGCACTGCTCTGGCACGGCCATGCCGTGTCAGTCTCTCTCTCATGAGAGCTGTCCAGTGCTGGCGGATCTCTCGGCTCTTCATGGCACTACCCTCCTAGAGGAGATTGAACAAGAGCCAGCAGTACGCCCATGTGGCTCGGAAGGCCAATGGCATCCTGGCCTGTATCAGGAATAGTGTGGCCAGCAGGAGCAGGGATGTAATTCTCCCTTTGTACTCAGCACTGGTGAGGCCTCACCTCGAGTACTGTGTACAGTTCTGCGTCCCTCACTTCAAGTAGGATATTGAGGTGCTGCAGCGGGTCCAGAGGAGAGCAGCAAGGCTGGTGAAGGGACTAGAGGGAAAGTCTTATAAGAGAGGCTAAGGGAGCTGGGGTTGTTTAGCCTGGAGAAGAGGAGACTCAGGGGAGACCTTATCACTCTTCACAACTTCCTGAAGGGACGTTGTAGTCAGGTGGGAGTTGGGCTCTTCTCCCAGGCAACTAGTGACAAGATGAGAGGGCACAGCCTGAAGCTGCACCAGGGGAGGTTTAGGCTGGATATTAGAAAGCACTTTTTCATGGAGAGAGTGCTCAGGTGTTGGAATGGACTGCCTAGAGAGGTGGTGGAGTCACCATCCCTGAAGATATTTCAGGAAAGGCTGCATGTGGCACTTAGTGTCATGGTCTAGCTGATGTGGTAGTGTTAGGTCATAGGCTGTACTTCATGAACTCAGAGGTCTTTTCCACCCTCAATAATTCTGTGACTCTGTGTGATTCTGTGAAACCTCTGAATCCCCTCTGTTCCCGAGATCTGCAGTGCCGATTTTGGCCATGCATAATGCTAACAATGTTCAGTGAGTGTCTTTCAGGATAATGCAGTGACGATGACCACACCTAGTTTCATCAAGTGGTGTCCAGTAAACATTTCAAGGTGAACCTGCAAGCGTGTGGGCACAAACTGCGACGAATGTTGTACCATCTCTTCTGCCCTGAGAGCCTACAATGATAGATGTAAACCGACAACAACGAACTTCATGGACTTAATGAAATTTGGTGTATAGTCTATGATGAAAGTGGTATGGAATAAGGGGTGGAATGTTCCAGTTTGAGCTAAAAATAGAACTAATTTTCTATTTAGTTATTTTATTTCTTTCAGCTAAGTCTCTTCTAAGTAGCTGTACTTGCTGAAACTAAGCATTTTTTTCCAGACAGTGTGTACTTCTACAAGTGATAATGACAAGACCACTGTCTCACCATAGGTGCTATATCGGCTCCTATGGGGATGAGCAGACCCAAAAGTGACCAACTAAGTATTCCATCCCACATACATCATACTCAGTGTAAAGCTGAGTGTTCACGAGGGTCTTGACTTTTCTGTCTTGGCCTCCTCAATCCTGCCCTCTGCTCTTCTTCTCCTGCAATGGCCAAAGTCCGAGCAGAACCCTGCTGGTTCATTTGCCTCAGATCCTGATTCGTGTGTTCCTGAATCCAGTTACTGCATCTTGCTTCCACTTGCTGTTATGTCCAGACTGGGACTTCTCCAGGGCCCTGCTCTGCAGAGCCTCTGGTG
>NW_010191491.1:0-1547 GCF_000695765.1 Mesitornis unicolor
TTTGGGATGGAGCTGCAGCAGGCCTTAAGTTAACTTTAAGTTACAGTCGGGGCCAGCCAAGCCCAGCCAGACAAGGCTGGGGCCACGCTGGTCAGGGCCAGTGCCAGAGAGAAAGAGGCATGCCCCTTAAATACATGAATTCACAGGAGCACTTATTGGCTTGGCCCTGGTCAGAGGTGGATCTGACAAAAGAAAAGGGGAAGCTTTTCAGGTAGTTCCTTAAAGGACCATCTCCATAGCCCTTCCCCTATTACCAACGACACAACCAAAACAGAAAACCCAATACACACCTGCAGAGTAAAAAAGATCATCCAAAACCTAGAGGCTAATCATAAAGCAAACTGTAACATCTTCCCTCTAAAGACACAGGCAGACCCACCTACCCACAGCACTCAGCTCCCATTATCTCCACGGCAACCAGCACAGAACTCATCCCTCTGCCTCTGAGCAATCTCCAACAAGTCACCCGCATCATGAGGCAATAGTCCAAGGGCGATAACGTTAACCAAGACAGGACGCAATAATCCAATCCAATATACTAATCCAAGAGGCGTTAATCCAATGTAACACATTAATTCAAGACACAATAAGACAATGCAATGGAATGCAAAAGAAGAGGCAATTATTTAAAGCAATAAACAATAATAAATGAAGCAATAATACGAATGCAAAGCAATACAATGCAGAACAAGAAGATATTACTCAATGCAAGAGGCAATAATACAATAAAAGAAAAAGAAAAGCAAGAAGCAGTAATAAAGGAAGCAATAAAACAATGCAATGGAAAGCAACTTGAGAGGCAATAACAGAACAGGCAACAATGTAATGCAATGCGATACAATGCAATACAACAGGTGACTACACAAGACTCAATAATTTAATACAACACAACACATAAGATGCAATAATCCAATCCAGTCCAATCATCCACGAGGCAATATTACATTACAACAGAACACCAAACAAGAGGCAATAATTCAAACCAAGAGGCAATAAATGAGGCAATAATTCAATGCAATCCAATCTGCAAAGCAAGAGGCAACAATCCAGTCCAACAACCCAAGACAACATTTACACCTCACCTTTTCTGTGACCAATTACCAGGACATTGCTACTACTCCTTCAAAGCTGCTTGCGGCACCTGCAAAATTAGAAGGAAGAGGCACCCACCCTAGCTCATGAGACGATTACTTGTGACGAGACAAAACGAGACTCATCTGATTTTCTCCCCTGCACACTGAGATGCAGAGGCCCAGGTAGTTTATGCCACATCTCTTGTGACTTTATTGTACCTCCCATCACCTGTGGGGAGACTATAATGCAGCAGACCTTGTCAACATGAAAAACCAACTGTTAAAGTAGACAGAAGCAGACAAATCATCCTCCCTTTCCCAACCAGCCTCCACTCTCAAAGCTTTACAAACCCCTTCTCTTCTGAACTATAAGGAAAGCAACCCCACAGTTTCCTGACAGCTCCTTCCCTTATTTGCACCCCTGAGCCCCCTACCATTGGCCACACATCGGGAGCTGCTCTTCTGAGCCCTTCC
>NW_010191491.1:1615-2326 GCF_000695765.1 Mesitornis unicolor
TATGTAAAGCTCCGAGACTTATAAACCACGAGGGGCCTGACACAAGCCGCAGGCATTCTAGGCAACAACATGGTACTCTGTGGGTGTTTTGGAAAGGCGATGAGCCGCCCCCTACCCAGAGAAACACCGAGCCTCATGTCCTTGCTGCTTTAGTAAGAAATGCTAAAACCCCATATACAGATGAGTACAAAATGGTCACCTTATGCCCTGCCGGATGATCTCAGCATCATCATCAAAGTGATGATATCGGCAACTTGCTCAGCATTGAACAAATCTGCTGAAAAGAAAAAAAAAAAACAAACCAAAAAGAAGGTTCTATCTTCAATGAAGTCTGGAATTCCAGTAAAATACAATAAACCTACAATTACAGGAAAAAAAGTAAGAAAGAACCCCAAAACAAAACCAGTAAAAACACATACTATGCATGTCAAAACACCCCTGCCCAAAGAGCTGAGCCAGCTCCAAGCTGCCTTCAGCTGAAGAAACAGCAGAGCACTGAGACCAGAGCAGCCCAGGAGCAGAATGAACTCCCCGGACAGAGGCTGTGGCCCGAGAGGGGCTGCTCCTGCCCCCAGGTCTTCTTAGACAAAACACACGGCAAATAACATCAATACATATTGGCACAGAGAGAAAAAACAACAGGAAAAAGAGCACTCAAGTAAAAAGTGAAGGACTCACCACAGAACTCAAGCAAGATCCAGACTCTCACTC
>NW_010191491.1:2591-3008 GCF_000695765.1 Mesitornis unicolor
CTAGGAGAAATCAAGAAAAGAAATAGAGACACAAACCCATGCAACATTAATTTTGTAATCAAAGGGGTTCAAGACAGGCAGAAAATAATTTTAAAAAAAAGGTATAAAGGACTAGAAAAAAACTAAAAGAGATGTAGAAAGTAAATCTAAAAATTGAGTGCATCAAGAACAGACAAGACATAAACAAAAAATAATGACAGCAAACAGGGAAAAGGTACATAGAAAGATTTTTTTAAAATGACAGCCCTAATGATAGAAGAGCCAACTGATAAATAAACATTGCAAAGAAGAGAAAAGCAGATAAAAAGAACATTTTAAAAGTAAAAGCAATTTGGGAAAAAAATAAGAACAGGGACATCAGAAGTCGACCAGCATGTATAGAAGAGAACGTAGGACTCACTGCATCTCTTGAAACCA
>NW_010191492.1:0-528 GCF_000695765.1 Mesitornis unicolor
CCAAAGCTTGTCATTTGCTCTTCTAAGCTTTGTTTGTCATGCGCTTTGTTTTAAGAACTGCTCATTAGAGCTTTAGCAGTACTACCATACTGCAGCAGCAGTATCTTTATAGTACCTTGAAGAATGACTTCGTTAAATGATTTCATTTTGTTTCAAGCTTAAGCTTGGTCATTCTACATCTTTCTTGCAAAGTTTACTGGAAGCAAGAACTAGGATGGGAAAGGAAGCAGCAGGCTGCTGAAATTACCCAAGAAACAAGAGTTAAAGCTGTAAGTTTGGTTAAAGATGTAAGACTAATTAAAGCTACAAGACGAGACTTTGAAATTGTATTGCCTTGTTCTGTCAACAAGGATGCTTCCATGAGCAGGCAGGAATACATCAGGGAATTGATCTCACTGTAAGAGAAATGAAGGGTGGAGACTTAGAACAGTATAATCTTCAGGGGTTTCCACACCTATATCTATATCCAAATCGGTATCTGTATAGAAAAAAGCAAGTTTTGCCATGGACCAGATCTTGGTCTGGTTC
>NW_010191493.1:0-4847 GCF_000695765.1 Mesitornis unicolor
CTTTTCCAACTGAGCGATTCTGTGATTCATCCTGTGCAGTCATTGTGTACTAACCTTTCTATAAGTTGATCCCATTCCAGCTCAGAAATCTTGAGTATAAGCTGTAGTGCCCTTTTCACCACTCCTGTTTACCATGAAGGTCTTTTGCAGCCCCAGAGAGCACAGATACATATCCTGCCAAAGGGCTGTGATCTTGCCCTTCAGTCTCCTAGGGTCTATTCGGTGTTGCATGATTTCACATTGGCTGAGCTTTGGACCAATCTTCTCGTCCTTGTTTATGTCACCTCATCAGGGTAGATCTTATTTCCATTCTGTTAATGACTACATTTTGCTGGTGTTCTCAGGCTTTTGCCCACCTACCTGAATTTCTTCTGACTTTCCAACATGAGACTCTCTAAGTCATCAAGCCTTATATGAGATTATTAGTTAATTTTTGGAATGTTATGTTTTTCCAGCATTGCCAGGGCAAGATCCCTTCCTCCCTGGTATATGTTTTTGTCAGATTGTGGGTGCCCTAGTTTCAGTTAATTCCTGGCTCCTTGCTGCCTTGTGGATGCCAAGAGAGGTTGTCTGCTCAAGCTCCTGTTTGGCACTGCTGGATAAAACTCTGCTGCAGAGCATTGACATGTCTTGTCTGGTACATTATCTTTCTCCAAATCACCCTTCCAGTTTCCAGAGCTTAAATCTTGCTTGATCCTTCTAAGAGAAAAATTATAGATTAACTAAATATCATTAAACATTACCTGGTCTGTTCAACCTTCTACTAAGTGAGCGTGAGGATCTCATGGGTCTGTAGATTCTCTGTAGTTGAAAGCTATGTTCTTTATGTAGGTTGTCAGGTTGTTGGCTTCTCTCAATTGGCCATTCATTAGTGGCTCATGCCAAGCATATCGTTGTTCCCGGCTATGAAGGATGTGTTAAATTCATGATTTTCAGATCTTATATCTACCAAACTTTTGACTTTTCCTTTATAAATTAAATCCTTTTCTGTTCACACATAGCTTAGTCCTCTACTGATACTAAAGGGTAAACTCCAGTAGTACTTCCTCTGTGAAAGGTGGCCAGTCCTGATAAATAGGAGCAGTTTAGCAGTCTGCTAAACCTCTTCCATGCTTTGTTGCATTCCCAGGAGTCTCTCCAACAACTTGTGCGAGAACACAGATCCAAATGTGACATTCTGGGCATCTATCAGCCATGCTCAGAATATTTCCATTAGGTTGGACCATCTCCTCTCCTGTGTGTACTGCACTGGTGTGTCCAGTGCAGTAGTGTAATTTCTCCATGTTTTGTGACACGGCCCCTGCCATGATCCCAGGAGAACAAGAAGAATTGCTCAAAGTAGACAGCAAGTTGTTCCTTCTCAACAATTCTTCTTTGCTTTATTCTAAGAGCTGCTTGCTTCTCCTGAGAGTCACACTGTCTTGGTGGAAGACTGGTTGGTACCCCTGTATTTCATATACTGGCTGCTAACTAAGATCAGAAGACCATCTAGAGAAGTTTCTGTCCTAGCTCCATGCATACTGAAGGCCAACCACAAAGTTCTTTGCAGGCTTCCACAGTAGCTTCTGTCCACTTTTTCCTCATAATTTTAACCTCCTTTTAGCATGATTTTCTCCCAGATTTATCACTGTGCCTCTATAATTAACTTATGGTGACCCTCCTCCCCATTTTGCCCAGGTTAAAGATAACGCAGTACTTTGAATCCCTCATTTGGCCCAGCTTGATCTGAAATCATGATAGGATACGATGATGTGTATGTGATTAACTGATGTGCTGAACCTGAAGTAGGTTGCTACTGACCTGGTCTGACAAGTCCCATCCTTCAGGCCATTCACCAAAGCTTTAAAACATTTAAAAGGCACAGATTCGAAGTTCAGCACCAAAGTTTAAAGTTTAAAGTCACTAAAGTTTAGCACTGGCCAAACCCAGAATTGTGATCCAGCCTCATATCTCCCTATCTGTTAAGTTTACTAAGATAAAGGTGAAAACTTTGGAGATATTTTTTTGTGTGTGTATCTCTCTGTTACACTGATACTAGAGATCAGCCATGGTTTCATATTTGACAAAGAAATTCCCTTCCATTTAATTAATCTCTTTTCTTTTGAAACTTGCCACTTTATTCTACATAGCTTTAAATCGCGCTGTTTTCTGTTCTCGACCTTGAGCTGTCATTCCACCTAACTGGGAACAGGAAAGAATAAAGAAGGTCACCGTGGGATTTTTGGCAGAGCGTAGGAAGGGAAAAAAAAGTGATTTTTTTTTTTTTAAGAGTCCTTTGCGTGAGTCAGAATTTAATCTTAAAGAACATAATTGGTACATTGCTCAATTGTGGCTTGGGGTCTTATTAGCAGAGGGGGAAAAAAATGTGCTTCTTCACTAGTCAAGCGCTCTTCCAGACTGCAGCAGCCGTGCCAACTTCTCGAGGATACATCTGCAGAGGGGAACATTAATTTCTAGGTGCCTGTTTGTTATTAACACTCTGCTCTGATTGTGTACTGTGCTGGATGCTGTAAAGCTGCATTTATGTCTCCACGGTGGAGGCAGAGGTAGTAGACAGGAGGGGGAAACAAGGCACAGACATGCTTGAGAAAATTCACTGGAGCAAGTGGAACCAGGCCATTGCTTAAACACAGCAGTTTCCAGTGCTTACTACCTATGAAAGCTGCTGATTCAATCAAAACCCCCTTGAATGATTATATTTGCTCCCCCTACCATCTCCATTGTGGCTCTAGAAGAGCAAAATGTGAAAACTGATGCTCAAATGCTGCATCCTTTCATCACTTTTCCATGGGTTAAAATGTTTGGTTTAGTTTTTAGTTTTATTTTAGAATTTTTTTAGTTTTGCTATAGTTTTGGTCACTGCAGTGATGCCTTGCTGTGTCCTCAAACCATGTGTGCACACATTGCTGCATGTCACTAATTTATTTCCCATAGATCCTGACCTGGGAAACAGTGTACTAGGAGCAAATGGTACATGCACAAAAGTGGCCTTGGGTTGATTTTCTTAAAGTATTTTAATTTACCCTCTTTCTTACCCCTCCCTTTCCTACTGTCCTACTGTCCAACTCAGAACTTATCATGACATCAGCTTGGGTCAAAACCAACGGATCTTTTTGGTGTGAAGTGAAAAAATAATAAACAAAAGAAAAAAAAATAAGCAAGTCTTGAAAAAAGAATTATTTGATCATTTTCAAAATGAAATGTTTTGACTGAGGGGCTCAAGATGGGAAGAAACTTACACGGTGTTTGCAAAAGCAAAACCCAAACTACCTCATCTGTACCTTAAATCCTCAGGACATTTGGCTAAGAGGCAACAGCAGTGCTACAGCACATTGTGATGTGGGCTTGTGTATCTTTTGAGGCACAGCAGACAGGGTCTAGCAGAGGTAGAGGTTCATGCTGCAGCAAGGCCAAGTGCTGAGTCCTGCACTTCAGACACAACAAACCCATACAGCGTTACAGGCTTGGGGATGAATGGCTGCAAAGCTGCCAGGCAGAAAAGGACCTGGGGGGTGTTGGTGGCAGCAATGCCCATGAGCCAGCAATGTGCCCTTGAGCCAAGAAGGCCAATGGCATCCTGGGGTGGATGAGAAGGAGTGGTTGTAAGGCAGAGAGGTTCTTCTTCCCCTCTACTCTGCCCTGGTGAGACCACATCTGGAATATTGTGTCCAGTTGTGGGCTCTCAGCTCAAGAAGGACAGGAACTGCTTGAAAGAGTCCAGCAGGGCCACAGAGATGCTGGAGGGAGTGGAGCATCTCCTGCTGAGGAGCGGCTGAGGGAGTTGGGGCTCTTGAGCTTGGAGCAGAGGAGCCTGAGGGGTGCCCTCATTCCTGGGGATCCATTTGGAAAGGGCAGTGTCAGGAGGAAGGAGCCAGGGTCTGCTCTGGGATGTCCAATGCCAGGACAACGGGCAGTGGTCAAAAGCTGGATCACAGGAGGTTCCATGTGAAGATGAGGCCAAAGTTTGTGAGTGTGAGGGTTATGGAGCATGGCCCAGGCTGCCCAGAGAGGTTGTGGAGTCTCCTTCTCTGGAGACATTCAAAATCCACCTGGACACGTTCCTGTGTGACCTGGTCTGGGTGTTCCTGCTCTGGCAGGGGAGTTGGACTAAATGATCTTTTGAGGTCCCTTCTAACCCCTAATATTCTGTGATTCTGTGATGTCTACCCCAGGGCGTGCTTCAATTCTTCAGTTCTTGAATGAGCTGAACTTTCTTTCTCTGTCCCAGTGGATATTTAAACATGACACAAAGTGTAATAGGGAGAACCCACACTCTGCAGATAAGTTGTGTTCCTTGGTAGCAAAATAACAGGAATTTAGATCAGGCAAAGGAGTTTTCCACAGCCAAAGCAAATATGTAAAACACACAGCTAGAAGCACCCTCATGCTGACAATCTCTCTTTTGGCTGGTTAGAGTTGGACACCCAGGGCTCAATTCAACTGCTTATGTATCAGGATTCAGGACTATTTCAGGAGCTCTGCGGCTGTCACTGCTGTTCCAAAAGGCTACTTTGGTCTCCCATAGGTCCCATCTCTCATCTGCCTGCCCCATATCAACCTCTCAGATACCCCAGGTTACCACAAGAGCCCTAGAGGGTTTGGCATGAGTGACCACACTGAGCCTCAGTATGGTAATTGGAGTCCCAGGTGGGGTTCAATTGTCCAAATGCAGATGTACAGGGCCACTTGAAGCATCAATGGGTATCTGTGACATCCATATAAGCTGTTTGGCAGAGTCATGCTCCTGTCTAGAGACAGTGGGAGAGTCAGCGGAATATTCCAAGGCACCTCAAATAGGCACCTGCGTTCAAACAACTGAGTTGGGCAGGGAATAATTTAATGAAATA
>NW_010191494.1:0-12875 GCF_000695765.1 Mesitornis unicolor
GAGGGGGGCTTGGGTTTGCATTATGGTTTTAGTGGGGTGTTTGGTTTTTTGGGGTTTTGGTTTGTTTTTTTAAGAGAAAACTTGGGAGAAACTATAATGCAAACATTTTATTTCCAGGCTAGAAAAGAGATTTTCAAGATTCACACGCGGGAGTGGACCCCTAAGCTGCTGGACACGTTTCTTGACAAACTGGCTGGAAAGTGTGGGGGGAAGTGGAAACAAAAGCGAGTTGCCACATGTAACTGAGTTGTGAGGGGTCTGAGCTTGTACCAGGCAGTAGTGCCTGAGCTCTTGTGCCTCGCTGCAGGGGAGCAAACAAAGTTTGAGTCGTCTTTTCTTTGAATGTTCTTTGTATGTCTCAGAACACTGGATGGGTTTTGGGCATCTTCCTCAGGAGCAAAGTTTTGATTTGGAGACTGCTTCATTAATACTGCACAGGTATTGGGCTGCGAGCCATGTAACAAAACTTCTCTGCAGTGCAGTAACTCTCTTAACCTGTTAATTTTTGGCTGCATACAAAGTCTTTCAGTGTTGCACTTTGGAAGCCTCGACCTTGACTTCTGTGTTGCCAGGAACTGATGTAACGTTTGCTTCTTGTTTTGTTGATCAGGATACTGTGGTGCTGATATTAAATCCTTATGCGCTGAAGCTGCCCTCTCTGCTTTGTGCCACCGCTACCCTCAATTATACCAAAGTAGCAACAGGCTACAGCTGGATATCACTTCTATTAAAATAACAGCAAAGGATTTTGTCACGGCTATGGAGAAGACTGTTCCAGCTTCCCAGAGGGCTGTGGTTTCACCTGGGCGAGCATTATCACCCGTTTCAAAACCACTGCTGGAGAACACCCTAGCCAGGATTCTACAAGCCCTACAGAGAGTATTTCCCCACGCCAAGCTTGCACTAAAGAAGGACCAGCAACAAGGTATCATGGTAACATCCACTTCTTTAGAATCCTGCCAGAGCAACAACCAGTGGTTTGTGCAATCAGCACACACAAAGCTCTCGGCCACAATGGCAGTAGAATTTTCTAACGTGCCCAGTGCTGGATGGGAGCTGTGAATGACTGGCAGTGTGCAGTAGAGAACTGTGCACGCTCTACCACTGCACCCTGTTTCTGACAGTAGCTGACAGTATAGTTGTCATTTTCAGAGATAGATCTAAGGTTGAGTGGATGAGACACCTCTTTCAAAGTAAATGTTTCCATGGGGGGAGAAGGGTGTTTTTACATGAATGCCTTTTAAGTCCTGTCTGAAGAATGTCAGCACCACAATACAAGTGTAAGTGGGTTAAGCTAAATACTGTTTAGCTATCATGATTTTTAACCACAGTCTCTCTAATTTCCCTGTTTGTGGATCACACTGTACACTTGCCCGTGAGATCAGAATGTTTTAGTAATGCGTACCTTGGGGCTTGGCTTGCATAGCATGGGTGAGCTCATGTTCCTGACTCCATCAGCCCTGATCACGTTTAGTCTGTCAGTTGGTGAGAGCAAATCAATGGAAAAGCTCACCCCACTCCTGATTACTGGGGATCCTTGAACAGTTGCTTTGCTTACTCACTAGTCCTAGCAAATGGAGGTCCATGGCCATCACATTTGCTTAATTCCCCCACTTCGGGGAAGGAACCTGCTTCAGAAGGAAGTGGCCTTGTTGGGTTTTTCAGGTGGCTAGGAACTACAGAAGTTGCTCTTAATTTTTATTCTGAGGAGAAAATCTCTTGAGTTTTCCCCAACAGAGAGATAAACGTTACACAAATCATGGTACATAGGACAGCTTTGTAGAGACTTGTGCAGTCTCCTTAGATCTGTGCTAGGATGCATTTGGCATGTGCCCTTCCATAAATACAAGAGAAGGGGTTTCTAGCACTGATTTAGAAGCTGCATGAATTTGAGAGTAAGACAGGAACCATACAGGAAAGCTAACAAACCTCTTGTGTGTTTCAGAGACTTTAAATAATATTTTAACAAATGATGCAGTTGACAACAATGAGGAATTGCCATCAATCTTTGAAGATAAGCCAACGCATAAACCGCCTGGTACACAAAAGGAAAATTTCATCAGCTTCAGCAGGTAACTTTCTGTCCCCTTTACATTTAAATCTGTAAGATGGCTGGGTCTGCAAACAATTTTGGCATTGAGGGGTGGTAGATGAAAGGAGTGAAGTGTGTGTGGGGAGTGAGTAATATTTGCATGAAGTGAGGAGATCCAGCTGGGTACTGATGTTCTAGTCCACTGCCATAACCCATCAACTGAACACCTCAGCCCTCTTTTCCCAAGGCAGAGTGGTCCACAGGCTACTATAACGTGTGGATTTAATCCATGGTATTCCTTGAAAGACTCAAGACCAAAGAAATGTGCTGTCCGTTTAGCTAAAAAAAACCCAACAAAAACCTACTAATTTCTGTAGCCATCTTTTGCCCTTCTACCTTCCGAGCTTGCTTAACCAGTAGCAAATTATGTAGCAGAAACAAAATTGCGAAGTGGTTGGTTTAAAACACTGTGAGAAAAACTTAAACAATGTCTGCATTTTGTACCTTTAGCTTACTAAGTTTATGTTAATCTTTTGTTATTTTAATATGGAAATTGTAGAAGCCAACAGTTGAAAAGATAGATTGTTGTCGTCACTGTTGGGTCAGTGATTCTTTTCATTTTCTATTGTTTTCTATTGCTAGAACATCTTCTGGCCTCCCGAACTTGATTAGATCTCTAGGGTCTTTGATTTCAGCCACTAAAGCAACCTTCAACATCTGTGTGCCTATTCTCCACTTCATTTTTAAGCATATTTAATTCTTCTTGTTCCAGAAATGCTTATTACCAGCCAACATCCTGCAGGCCATGGTTTTTAATAGTTGGAGAGCCAGGATATGGTCAGATGTCTCATTTGGCACCTGCAGTAATCCATGTCCTGGAAAAGTTTCCAATTTATACGCTAGACTCATCCGTTTTGTTTGCAAGCGTCACATCACCAGAAGAAACATCTGCACAGGTATCTTTTCCCCCTTTAATCTCCTAGGATTCATTCAGTGTATATAAAATAGTAAAGTAAGCAAGAGTCACTCTTAATGGAGGTGGCCTGGTTTGAATGTGCTGTTATGTTTATTTCTGTCTGAAAATCCACTTTTCTTCTCGATCGAATGGTACTAAATAAGGACATTGTATAATGGCCACATTTTCCCTTCCAATTTAAACAGTGAGGAAGTTGGAAGCAGCCTGGAGAGCTGAGAGGTGCTGCTAATAAACCCCTCTTCACAGCATGAAATCCTGCCCATCTCAGTGGGAACCAGGCAGTCGTTTTCATTGCAGCTTAAGGCTCTGCTCCCAGTAGATGGCTCTGCAAGTCATGCACTTTTTTGTAGCCTTCTGCTTTGTTGTATTTGTAAGGCACACCACCGCAACAGCTGAGCTGTGAGGCTCTTCAGGAGTTACCTTACACCTAGGTAGTTCTGAAACCAGGCAAAGATTAAGGTCTGTTTCTGGCTGCAGAGCAATGTCTATATTTGAGTCAAAGGGACAATTTGACCTCTTTGTTAAGGAGTTTTTCTTCTGTTGGGTTATTTTGAAGATCTGATTTCATCTGTTCCTTTTTTGTAAGATAATTTGACTGATTTGTAGTTATTAGCCTGGTCTACATTGCTTGGTTTTCTTACCCAAGCTTTCATTTCCGCAGTTGATGCGAGAAGCTCAAAGAACAGCACCAAGCATCATTTGTATCCCACACATCCATCTGTGGCGGGAGGCTTTTGGAGCTACCTTGAAAACTACTTTCATAACACTACTGCAGAACATTCCAGCATTTGCTCCAGTTCTGCTGCTTGCAACATCTGATGTGTCTTGCACAGATCTCCCAAAAGAGGTATTTCTGTCAAGCTTTTTTACTTTTTTATTCATTTTCTTGTTACATTACAAATCCTTTAAGCATTGGAGTACTGTGCACTCTTAAGCAAATCCATACTGTTGGCACTCGGGCACCCTAACCAGGTCTCTTCACATTTGCTCACAAAACAATCCCGAAAGCATTTGCCTAAAGTGCTTCCTGAGCAAAGGGATCGACTGTGACCCAACTTTTTCCCCCTTCTTCCACACTCCTGCTAATCAGACAGATGCATGAATTTACTTCAGACAGTAATTGCAGTGACTTCAAGATGATTACCCGTGTACTTGGTGCTTGAAATGTCAGTGTGGAAAGGATATTTTTGCTGAAAAGCAAAAGATACTTTAACTGAAAAAATACAGCGGTCACACTGTTAACGAGGGAATGTAATTTCAAATGTAAAATCTTGAATAAAATTTTCAATTCCTTTTTTCATGTAAGTGAAAGCTTTACGAGCAAGCTAAGTTCCAACTTCTGTTTAAGTAGCTTGGAAAGCAATTTTTGGTTGTATCCCATAACAGATTTGAGCAAGAAGACATGTTTAGCTGTCCAGAAGTATGACTGTGTGCATTAGAGGGAGGTGCTCCAAGCGCTTTATCGTATGGTTCCCTCATTGAACTTTGACTCTAGAGGTGTTCTTGAGAGAAGACATTTTAATTTGCCATGCTAACCTATGAAACTCTAGCCTTTTAAGGCCAAGAAGATAACTTTTCACAAGTGGTTTTATCCAGATGACTATTCAGTTCAATTTAGAAAGGTAGTCATCTTTTAGGAATAGAATATGAATCTGTGTGGCTTTATGTCTGAAACACCTCTTCTCCTCTCGCTTTAGATAAAAGAATTGTTTATCCATGATAATGAAGTTTTCAAAGTCCAGTTGCCTAGTAAGGAAGAAAGAAGAGCATTTTTTGAGGATTTAATTGTAAATCAAGCTGCTAACCCTCCTGCGTCAAAAAACACCACCGGTGAGGCCATTCTACATATAAAACTTTGCTGACTGTTAGTTAATAGCTATGTGCTGTTTGGTTTGATGGTGATTTTCTATCAGTATATTTCCATATGCTTGTAACTGGAGCACCATGAATTGATTAAAAATTTCTGATGAATTCAAGCTTGGCAGACACTGGAAGCACTGCCTGTAGCACCGCCGCCTCAGCCTCGAGAGCTGACAGCGAAAGAATTGAGAAAGCTGGAGGAGCAGGAGGAGGATACGATGCGTGAACTTAGGATCTTCTTAAGGGACGTGACTCACAGACTTGCCGTTGACAGACGTTTCAGAGCATTCACAAAGCCTGTTGACCCAGAGGAGGTAAATTAGTGTTTATCTGTAGTACCATTTTATCTGGGTGTCTTCATAATTTGTGTTTGCATTTCTCAGTGTTTGTGTGCTCTGTACAGGAAGGTTTATCTTTGGTTTTAGGCCCATGCTTCTCAAGAAGCAGGAAGTGAATTCTGCTTTGTTGTTGTGGTTGAATCCTTGAGGCTATCAGATGTCTCCTGATGTCAGAGTATTCACTGAAAGCTTCAGGTTCCTTCTAAACCATCTCCAGAACACCGGAGTATTTTGGTTGGAAGGGACCTACGAGGATCATCCAGTCCAGCTGCCAGTCAGACCAAATGCAAACAGGTTCCCATGAAAGGCTTTAATGTGAAGGCTTGTTACAGCAGTAAAAAGCAGAGAGCTCTTTCTTCATCATGATGAACAGTATCTACAGGACTGTTTTAATAAAGCCTCAAGCTCTTTAATTTACTGTCAGTAGTTTGTGAGAACAGGAGTAGAAGCAGCAGTTTCTAAAATAAATTTTAAGATTCTATTCTCTGTTTCACCCGAGGGTCCTTGGTGTAAGATCAACCGTAAGGGCTGTGTGGTTTCTGCTTCCTCCATACGCTTCTTACGTCTCTCTTTCTCACTTAATTTATTGCATAAGTCTAAGCCAGGGGCGCGTACATCAAAGTCAGCTGTATTTTTAATACAGCTTTGCATTTCAGCAAAGTCCTGTTCCCTTAAGCATCCACTGACTTGTCTTTCCCTTATCGTTTCTGCGATGTGAATAATCTAAACAAACATAGATGCCCTCATCTAAGCTGCTCATTAGGTCAGTTTTATGGTCTGAGCAAAGGAACTGGCACCTCTGGGTCCAGTTCTCTCATTCTACAGTAGACGCCCAGGAGAGATACTTCAAAGGTGCAGTTCCTGCGGCCTTTTTCTTGCCGCCAACAACAAAGAGAATCTTGGGTGACTTCACTGAGAGAGGTTTCCTTGCTGTGATTTTCTGAAGCACAGTGAAATGAATCCCACTCTGGGTGTCTGTTCCCTTCTCCGCCCCGCATGTGCTTCTGACCTCCCTGCTGCTGCTTCTTCCCCCTCTTCTGGTCTGTGTCCGCAAAGCCAGTTGAAACACCTTCTGTTTTCAAGAACCTCAGTGGTTAATTGCTGCATTTTTGGGTGTGTCATAAATATTTAGTGTTTTTAAGAAGTCCTTTACTTGACTTTGTTAAAGTAACTATTTTTGGTAGGTACCGTGTTAAATCTCTGAGCACGTACCTCTCATTTGCAGGTACCCGATTATGAAGCAGTTATTCAACAGCCCATGGACCTTTCAAGAGTTCTCTCCAAGACTGACTTGTACTAGTACCAAACTGCAAGAGACTTTCTAACAGACATCGATCTGATCTGTAGCAACGCTTTAGAGTACAACCCAGATAAAGATCCTGCAGGTGAGGATGAGTTTCTGTCCTTAATTTGGACAAGTTTAAAATGTGTAAAATGTCATCTTTGGACAGTAGACTTGGGATCAGATAATTTTAAACATCCCCAGAGTGCATTTCTTGTGAGGCTGTGAATGTAGCATTAAACTACTTGGGCATGAAGTAGTGAAAGTGTGGATCGATAACTAGTGCCTTAGCTTTGATCATTAAACTTTTCTGTTGTTATGCTGAAAATACTCACTGAGAGAACCTTTCAGAACCTACCTATGAGAGGAGCAAAATCTTTCTAGATCAAAAGGCGAGATTTCATTGGCTGGTAGAAAAGACTCCATTCTAACTGTAAAATTTCAGATCGTCTCATTAGGTACAGAGCTTGTGCTCTCAGAGGCACCGCGTATGCCATAGTGAGGAAAGAAATGGATGAAGATTTTGAACAATGCTGTGAAGAAATTAAAGAATCTCGTCAGAAAAGAGGTACGTCTTTGGACGCAAGGGATTTTAAGACTTGTCTCAGTATTTGTAACCAAGAGCGCAAGACACAATCCTTTGCGATCTGTTCTTTCCTGCAAGGTTGTAGCTCTTCAAAGTATGCTCCATCTTACTACCATGTGATGCCAAAGCAGAACTCTGATCCCGGGTGTGAGGAAACAGACCCAGAGTGTAATGAAAAAATGAAGATGCCAGCAGCACCTGTGGATTCCAGTACACCCCGCTCTAACAGCAAGTTGCGTTTTATTCCGACTTTCTTGGGGAAAGTGCTAAAGTCACTGGTACCTTCTCTGTTCTTGGGACACCACAGGTTTTGGGGATGCCTGGCTCTTCATGCCAGAGGCATGACGTATTTTTCGTGTGCTTCAGAATGTGAGAGAAATCCAGAGGTCGTTCATTCCATCTGGTTATGAAGTTCAAGCGCAGTGGTTGGTTTGCATTGTAAGACACTGGCCTTGATGGCCCGACTGACATGTAATGGCTCTTAAATTGCTGCCTCTTGAAGTAAAAAATGTTGTACATGGAAGTTTCAAAATACTCAACAAGTTTTTAGTTACATTAAACAGTACTTTTCCCTCCCCTGCCCTCAAATGTTAAAAATCTATGCCACCTCTTCCTGTGATTTCCAACTGAAGGGGGAAGTGGTGGAAAATAGGAGCCCAATAATACTAGATATGTAAAGGACAGATAATTATATCCTCACTTCTCCTGCAAAAAGGATATGAAGGAACTTGAGTCTCTTTCTGTTAAAACTCATGACATGGTGGGAAGTCTCCTGGTGTCACTGGAACGACTGGGAATTTTGCCATTTGACTTCACCCACAGGCTCTGTGCAGTCCTCCGGGAATACAAAGAGTTGTGGGCTTTACTGGAAGGTGAAAACGTAAACCAAATAACCCCTTGTTTTAAACGAGGTTAACTGAATCAGAAAGCATATGAGGTGTAAGTCTTCATGGACAGTGTCCTTTTTCTCCAGTAAATATTCCCTTAAAATTGTCTCTTTTAACTCTGCCCAACATGTGTTTTAGCTTTTGACTCTTACAGATCTGTAGCACATCTGAGGAAGGGCTCGTCTCCAAACACTTCTCTGTTGTTCATCTCTATTAGTTCATGTAGTAAGACATTAAGCACCTTCATTTGCTTTCTGCTGATAAAATTTTGAAGCTGACAGTTTCATGAATGAAATTCTGCAGCTGGC
The DNA here is from genome assembly GCF_000695765.1 of Mesitornis unicolor. Lineage (NCBI taxonomy): Eukaryota > Metazoa > Chordata > Aves > Mesitornithiformes > Mesitornithidae > Mesitornis > Mesitornis unicolor. The sequence goes on from NW_010191494.1 coordinate 8,270, forward strand.
TTTTAAAAATCTACTTTTTCTGATATCTCTTTGTAGTGATGTCAAAAAGAATACACAGACAGAACACAGTCTTCAAGGATGGCAGCAAAGAGAAGGAATTTTCAGCTCAATAAAGAGAATAAAATTCCAGAAGACTGGGATGAAGTAGAAAGTGATGAAGAGCCTCTAGAAAAACGTGTTTCTAACATGGATCGTACTGAAGGTGAGTCCACGCAGGATTCTTCTATGGAAGAAAATGAAAAGGTACTTCAAGAACGACAGAAAAATGGGAATGAAAATAAACCTGGGACTGAAAATGAAGGAGAGAGGGTTCTTGTGGCTAAATCTGCTTCAGAGGAGTGTTGTGCTTCCTGAACAGCCTGACCTAAGACAGCAGAGCGAGATGCTGGATTGCCAAGTAGCGGAAAGTTCTGACGACAGAGATTCCAATGGTAAATGAAGGGTCAAACAGGTCATTTGGCTCCTTTTTCTTCCAAGGAAGACTACACTACTCATTTATTAGGGTTTAGCTTTATGTGGTTCCATTCTGTTATTTCTCTTGTATCTCTCTCTAATCAGCACGCAGTGTTTCTTACATGATGATGCTGCCCCTATAGTTTTTCGAGCCAAACGCCTGTTTTTCTTCAGCGCTGGTTTTTTGATTCTGACGTTTGGTTTTCAAATGGTAACTAACTGAAAAACAACCACTGACTTTCTTTTATTGTATGAGTATTGTCCCAGTAACGATCAGTGTAAGTTCAAAAGCTGTCCTTGGAGTGTGAACCCAGAGTCACGTGTGGAATAGAAGATGTGTCCTAATGTTGGCAATGTAAAATGTGTTTCCTAACCTGAATTACTGTGGAGATTTACCGTGCAGTTCTGTAATGGCAATGTGACTACACTTTTTTCCTGGTTTTACCCTGCCTTTTTCTATTGTGCAGGGGGTTTTTTGTGTCCAAGTTTCTGATTTTTATGGAGCAGTGACTTTTGCCAGAAAGAAAGTAAAAGTGAAACATTGATTGGTGTAAGAATGGTCACTGTCCTGTCTCTGTCATTGCAGAGAGAGACTGTATTGGGGGTACAGGACACTTCACTGGTACAGGTATTCCAGATAAACAGAAATCCTGACTACAGAAATGTCTCATTCCAGATTCATGTATACACTGCATGACTCGTGCCAGACATCCTCGGGCAGAAGAGCAGCAGGCGATGCGTGTTGAGAAAAAAGCTGTGGTAATCCTCACACTGCCAGCGATCGTGAATTACTATGAGCTCCAAGTAAGCCTAATTTCAATCTTGTTAATAGGGAAGTAAGGCATTTTCTTGTTACACATACAGTTGTAAATTAAGTCAGTTGTTAACCACTGAATTAAAACAATTTATGGGAAGGATATACAGCTTGTGTTGCTCTGCTGGTTTCTCCACTCTGCAGTTTCAAGGTAGGAGCTGACTGGTGAACCTTTGCTTCCTGATCTGCTTCAGACACTTGGGCAGTGTGTTCTACCAGCAGAGCTGTAGGCATGGTGCGTGTTCAGTTCATGGGTGAAGGTGAGCACCTAAGGATGCTGCTGTGCCCGCTGGCACCGCTGTATCTGGAAGATCTGTAGCCTGGCTTCCATTTTACGGTGCCCTGCATTGCAGCAGCAGTTCCCAAACGACGTGAAATGCAACAGTGGCTTTGCTGTGGCAGCAACTCTACGACAAAGTGGATTGTGTCGTTCCCTGCTGCTCTGGGAGTGGTTGATTTGCAGTTACGCCCGTTGATGTGATAGATTGGTTACTAATAAAACGCTGCCTGAAATGTTAGCCTGCCTTTTCTCTGAAGTAGGAAAAATTAACTCGTTTTCTCCAGTTAAATCTTGTGAGATACCAAATCTGTTCTCTGAAGTGTCATTTATCTTTTATTTAACAGTATTAAAAAGTAGGATGTCACTTGTATTGTTATTATTTAGCTTCTGAAAACATCAGGGATCTTGCATTATTCTAAACCTGTAGTTTCTGGTTGGTTTTTTTCCTTCAGCAACTGTTGCATTTTGTCACTGAGATAACCAAGAACTTCAGTGTATTTCACTTGGAAAAAGTATATGCCGCTGTTAGTCAGTGCATCTACCAACATCGGGAAGATTACGACAAAACCGAATTAGTGAAGGTAATCTTTTTTTTTTTTTGTCTTTTGTCTTTCAAGATCCTTGAATCCATTTGTCCTTGAGATGATTGTGCCGGAGAATAGAGAAAATCCTTGATGCCTCTGGGTCTGCCTTCAGAAAGAGGAAGCCTCTTCTCCTTGGCCTTGGTCATCTCCATCTCTTCTTCCACATCCGATAGTCAGAACAAACGCTCTGTTCTGACTGTGCAACAGCCAGCACATGTATGTGCCGAGTGTTACTAACACTTGTGTGGATGTACAGATTCTTTCTTCTTTTGATGAGGAAATAAAGTGGGTTCTTAAGCTTTCATTCATGCTGACTGCTCTTTTTTCCCTATTAAGAAATGAAGAGAAGTCGCAGCCTTCCGTTGTGCTCGGTAATACTCGATTGCAGCGTACTTGACTTCTGCTCATTAACAGCGTGCGATGAAAAGAAAACATTATCTGTGCATAATTCAGTAAAGATTGATTACTTCTACATAGATATTTATACGTAAACAAATATATCTTAAAATTTATTAAGGAAGCTCAAATAAAGTCCTTTTAACTGCATTGTGGTAAATAGGTATTTTATGCGACATACTGCTGTCATTGCCTTTGTAATGCTGCAGATCTGCAGATCATTTCAATGCCTCTCTTTAAAAGAGAATGACTGAGTGAAAACTTGATAAACTCCTATCATTGTTTTCCGGCCTGTGGGAATACATTCCTCTGAAGTAGTCTGTGGTGCGGTATAGTCCATTGCATCCTACGTCAGGGTTGTCAACCAACTCTCATTTTGGTCTATGAAAAGGAAATCTTTTAGAAACCTCTTAATGCAGGCCAGAGGGTGGTTGGCATCTCACATGGCCTTCATAGAATTAACAAAGTAAAGAAAAGTAAAAGTGTGTGAGGATGACTCGCATCCAAACCTCTGCTATGGCCTAGTTTTGCCTTACCCCCACTTGAAGTAAAGCAAGATGGACTGCTGTACCTTTCCAAGGGAAAGTTTAGTCTTGCTTCTAATAATGACAGTCTTCTTGATGCCAGAGATTTGCATCTTCAATAGAAAATGTTAGTTGCAGGTCGAGTGGCTTCTGGTTGAATTAATTGTAAATAGCTTTCTAGCTACCTGGACAGAATCTGTTTATGACATAAAAGTGACAATATTGTGGGTAATAAATATATTTAAAAGCCAAGCAATACCCTGTTTAGAAGATGTCTCTGCTGGTTTGAAGAGGCACACAGTTTCTCACAGTTAATTTGATAGAGGTGTTTTTTAATAAAATGAGAAAAAGAAAGGCAAAGCTTAATTTTACAAGAATAAAATAACTCTTTAAAATAAAATTCTATAGTAAAATCTTATGTACCAGTGGCAAGAAAACAGATGGCACGTTGCTGTTGTGTCGCCTCAGCCAACGTCTGGTGATCCTGAATGCCGAACTGTGCAATCCCTCTGCGTGTGTCTGCTTTCTTATGTATTAGTTTCCTTTTCTTGTTTCTTCCTGCTGTGTTTGTCCAAACATTTGTGTACTATGCAGATTTTTTCTTTTATCTGTATTGTTTAGATGGGTACTAATAAATGAACGACCTTTTTGGGAGATTCTGTCCGCTCTGTTTTAGTCATAGAATAATTGTGATAATTAACAACCTTACACTTAAAAACCAGGATGAGTCTTAACACTTCAAAATAAGGTTAAACAGCAAAGGCAAGCACAAGAGGATGACAAATACTGAAAATTTAGATTTTTAAGGTAATGACATAAGAAATGGAAAAAAGGAATTAATGTAGTTTTCCTTAATTTGACCTCTGTCTTGGCTGCTGTCACTGACATTTGATGGGTCTGGGGGGGGGGAGGTTGCTGACCACCGTGTTCCCCAAGATGACTGAAAAACACCGCAGGAGTGACAGTGTCAAAATGAGGAACCAGAAACACTCCTGGGATCAAAACATCTGCTCTTCAAAGCGTTGATCCAACTCCCTGTCATTAGTCCCAACAGGATGCTGTACCTATACAGTTGTGGTTTTTTAAAATATCTGATTGTGCCAATCTTGATCGTCTGCAATCAACTGTTCCCGGTTCCCGTTAGTCACGTATTTCTTTTTCTTTCTCCAGGAAACAGTCCTCTTTTAATGTCTGAACCAAAATGGCAAACGGCGATGAAAGAAGTAGTTCGTAGAAACGAACATTTCTGAGAAGTATGCAGCAGGAGTTACAACTAAACATTGACTAAAATACCTAGGTATGTACTAAAGGAAGATGCCCCCTTTCTCCATTTTCTGTAACTAAAGAAAATAAAGGCAGCTTGTGGGGGTTTTTTTCCTCAGAGCCGTTACTTCTGTGCTCACTTGCCGCTGGTTTTGGGGCCTCTGGCCCCTGCGGCAATGTCCTCCCCCAGCGACAGCTCAGGGCGCCTGAGGGGAACTCTGGGCTGGCGGCGGAGACGCAGCCCTCCCGCGGCGAGAGACGACGCTGTCCTTGCAGCCCGTCTGGGTGTGCG
>NW_010191495.1:0-2146 GCF_000695765.1 Mesitornis unicolor
TGAGGGGTAATGGTTTCAAACTGAGAGAGGGGAGATTTAGGCTGGATATGAGGCAGAAATCCTTCCCTGTGAGGGTGCTGAGGCACTGGCCCAGGTTGCATTCAAAGCCTCTCCACCCACCTCCATGGGGTCTGGTAGCGCACGTGAGACATCGTAGAGCAGTAGATGGCTCCTGCCCTGAAGAAATTATGGCTTGGATAAAGAGAGTCAAGAAAGCGGAGATAAATTAAGCAAAACTATTAACACAGTCGCAGTTACTGCGTTTTCCTTGGTAGATCGACCTGGTAGAGTCCATGGACCTTCACAGGGCCTGGCATGAGGCAGTGTCCACCCAGAGCGCTGGTAAATTGGAGAGCGGAAGGATGGGGAACAACTCTGCCCCTTTGCAGATGGACCAAGGACTTGGCCACTGTGGCAGTGGAGTTTTGGCAAGGAGGCCACATCCTCCCTTTTTCCAGCTCCTTGACCCATTTCTAGCCCTGCCAGGACCTGCTGCTGCCTGCCTTCCCTTGACACCCCCCCTCAGCAGCCACCAGCACAAACCTACGGGCCAGGAACGCCATAAATAAATCTGCCGTTCGTTGAGGGATGCTTTTAGAGGGTTTTAATAGAGCCGTTTTCCAAGCAGTGTTCTACTGAATTCAGCTGACAAACTCAAAGCTCCCTGCCATCTCTGTAATTAGCTGCAGACAGCTGACTTACACTTTGACAAACAGTGCTATATTCGCTCTCAAGGGCTGCGTGCTGCGTCGCTATTTTCGCCTTATTCATTTTGAAGTGCCGTCCTTCACCCCGGAAGCTCAAGACACCAAAAAACGCTCCGCGCCGCGCAGGAGGGGGGTCAGCACTTTGCAATTTCCTGCTCTTTCATTTCAGTGGGATCCAAATCTCTCCCTGTTTACCCTTCTTAATCCAAGGACCGCGCTGGACGATCAGTTCACTGGAGGAAACCGGTTTCCCACTCGGCATTTGATTGCAACAAGCCAAATTCTCCAGGGGGAAGAGCAGACTCTTCTTTAACCACCTCTGTTTATCCCCATGCGTGATGCAGCCCCATTCACCAGGCAGAGGAGCACTGATGGCCCCCTCCCTTCCCATTCACAATTAATAGGGACTGCATCTTTTGCCTGTATTCAAAACAGTGTGACCAGCAGGGCCAGGGAGGTGATCATCCCCCTGGACTCGGCACTGGGGAGGCCGCACCTCGAGTGCTGTGTTCAGTTGTGGGCCCCTCACTAGAAGAAGGATGTGGAGATTGTGGAGCGTGTTCAGAGCAGAGCCACAAGGATGGGGAGGGCTCTGGAGAACAAGCCTGATGAGGAGCGGCTGAGGGAACTGGGCTTGTTTAGCCTGGAGAAGAGAAGGCTGAGGGGAGACCTCATCCCCACCTCCAACTGCCTCAAGGGAGCTTGTGGAGAGGTGGGTGCTGGGCTCTTCTCCCAGGTGATGGGGATAGAACAAGGGGAAACGGCACCAAGCTGTGCCAAGGGAGGTTCAGGTTAGAGAGAAGGAGGAAGTTCTTTCCTGAGAGGGTCGTCAGAAGCTGGCACAGGCTGCCCAGGGAGGTGGTGGAGTCCCCATCCCTGGATGTGTTTAAAGAGCGGGTAGACGAGGTACTTAGGGATATGGTTTAGGGGGTAGACAGGAGCGGTTGGACGTGATGATCTCAGAGGGCTTTTCCCACCAAGCCATTCTGTGATTCTGTGATCTCCAACCAGTCCAGGCTGCTCAGAGCCCCATCCAACCTCACCTTGAACATTTCCAGGCATGGGGCATCTACCACCCCTCTGGGCAACCTGTGCCAGTGTCCCACCACCCTCAGCATAAAAAATTCCTTCCTTATATCTTGTCTGAATCTCGCCTCTTTCAGTTTAAAACCATCACCCCTTATCCTATTGCTAAAGGCCCTGCTAAAAAATCAGTCCCCATCTTTCTTATAAGCCCCCTTTAAGTATTGCAAGGTTGCTTTAAGGTTTCCCTGGTGCCTTCTCCTCTCCAGGCTGAACAACCCCAACTCTCTCAGCCTTTTCTAGCAAAGGTGCTCCAGTCCTCAGACCTTTTTTGTGGCCAAATAACCCCATTCCTGCATCTACCCTGAAATAAAACCCCAGTGGAGTCACTGGCAGAGTTGTTACGCACAGGGGGT
>NW_010191496.1:0-50799 GCF_000695765.1 Mesitornis unicolor
ACTAATACCCCCTCCCCAAAAATCACCACCTCTAACTTTCTCCCTTTTCTTTCTCTCCCAGAGGTGGAAGTGCGACCAGGAGGCCAAGACCCCCGCCGGCTCCTGGGGTGGCCTCTCCCCGCGCAAAGAGGATGAAGACCTCAACAACGTGCTGGATTTTATCCTTTCCATGGGCAGCGACGGCTACGGCCAGGCCCAGCCGGTGGGGACTATCCCCCTGCCCAAGGGGAGAGCGGCAGCTTTTACCAGACAAACCCATCCCCGGGATGCTACAGTGCCCTGGAGCAGGGCAGCCCCCCACCCTACAATGCCGGCATCGTGCCGGAGATGATGCGCTCCGAGATGGACTCTAACTATTGCCCTCCCAGCAACGTCCACGGCCGGTTCTTCGTGACACCCAACTTCGGGGGCCCGCAGTTCGTTGAGACCATTAAGCCCGAACCCGACATGGACAATTATGGACCGGTCCTGGGGCTGGTGCCCCAGGCTTGCCCGAAGATCAAGCAGGAAGGCAACGCAACCTGCATGATGGCCTATGAGCAGCCCCGGGTGGCCAGTTCCCCCCAGATCCCTGGGGCTGAGACGCCCCCGCTGAGCCCCGATGATCTCATGGTGAATGACTGCCACACGCAGATGATGTGCCCCTCGTCCGTGTCCTTCCAGCAAAGCTACCACCCAGCCTCGGGCTTCCACCACCCGCAGACCCATCTCCAGTACCAGAACACCTCCCAGTTTGGCCTTTTCGAGGACAACCTGCCCTTACAACCCTCTGCTCCCAGAGGCATGCTCACCCCTCCTTCCTCACCTCTGGAGCTGCTGGACTCCAAACCAAAAAGGGGACGCCGGTCCTGGCCGCGGAAGAGGACAGCCACTCACACGTGCACCTACGCGGGTTGTGGGAAGACCTACACCAAGAGCTCTCACCTGAAGGCCCACCTCAGGACGCACACAGGTAAATACCACCGGTTGCCTTCATGCTGCTTGCCGGTTGTGATAGCCACCCTTATAAAACAATTTGCAGCCTGAGCTTTAACCCTGTAGTCTGTTAAACTCCGGGGGTATTCGCGGTTGAGCTACAACAGGTGATCAGATGTATAATAGCTAACAGCTTTCCTATGTGTGTGTATATATATATTTATATGTGTGTGTGTATAGAGAGATAGATAGATAGGTAGATAGATGTCAACTTTTATGTCAACTTTTCTGAGGGCTTCCAATGCCCTTTCTCACAAGACTTTCGCTGCAGGTAGAGATTAGTAAAGACATTGCTTAGAGCAGTTGCGTTTGGCTTAAGAGCACTTGGATCTTATTGTAACAGGGTTTGGTGGTGAACAAAATTGAGATAAAGAGGGGAGGCTGCCTCGCATGTGATGCTGCCCGAACCTGAACGTAGGAGTGGCGCGCTGAGTCACGCTCTCTCTGCTTCCTCCGACAGGTGAGAAGCCCTACCACTGCAACTGGGAAGGCTGTGGCTGGAAGTTCGCCCGCTCCGATGAACTCACCCGTCACTATCGCAAGCACACGGGCCACCGGCCCTTCCAGTGCCACCTCTGCGACAGAGCCTTCTCCAGGTCGGACCACCTGGCTCTGCACATGAAACGGCACATGTAGCCCCCCAGACCCTGACCTGTGGACGTTATTTAACTGCTCAGGTGCAGGAGCGTTAATAGACTTGTAGCTGGTACTACGTAGGGAGGCACCGACGCTCCAGCGATGGACGCTGAGGAGGATTCGACACAAGGAGGCTTAGCCAGGCATCTCCTGCAGAGAATTTGACGTGACTGCATCCGTGAACCTGCCCGTCCCGGCCAGGAGAACAGGGGTTATTTATGCAGCTTCTGTGAAGGGTAAACTCCATAAGACTCCATACAGATTGTACAGAAGAAGCTGTAAATATATTTGTTTTTTTCCGATTCTAACTGCCCAGTCCTAAGCTTTACAAGACAATGTTTGTATGGAAACTGCCTGAAGTTGACCCTAGAAGAGATTAAATGAATGTTACTGTAGCTAATGATGTTATTTTAGCTCTCGGTTGAAGGCATGGCTAAGAGAACACTCCTATTGTTAGACTGTTTGTTTCACAGGTGCAATAATATTCTTGTTTGCCATGATCTACACTAGAAGTACAGGGCTTGATGTCTTGTAAGAAAATAACCTATTTTACTGTAATTTTTTTATATATTGTAAATAATTTTATACAATGAGAAATATTGTATATGTAAATAGAAGACAAATGGGTATTTTGCCTATTTCTGTTTTTATAAAAATGTGATTTTTCAATGTTTGAAAACATTTCATCTTTTTAATAAAATAAGTTTTTAATTGCTGTGATTTTTATTCTCCTTTGAGATCTCCCTGTTACTTGTTCCTCTGGCCAGACCAACAACCACCTGGTTACATTTTAAATTATCAACAGCTCTAAGAAGACACTTAAAAAAATCTGAGCCATGGATTTCTCAGCAGTAAACAAGGTACAACACGGTGTTTTATTAAAAAAATCAAATAGGAAAGTAGATCGTATTCAAAATACACTTCCTAAAAATGGTTAAGTAAGCAACACTGTAATTTCAGTCTCATTTCTAGTTTATGCTAGACTATTTTAATAGCATCCTTAATGTTTTCCAGATGCAGTTATAGTTTTGCCAGCAGTGTGTGGGTTTTTACTATAAATTTAAACACTGCATTTTTGTAATTACGGAGGCTTATTTTAAGGCATTCTTGTACATAAATTATCCCTGCTCTCCAGAGCTCAGTGCAGAATTCCAATAGAACAGTAGTGGAATTTAAACATATTTTCACAACACAGGTTAAAACACCTTCATAACTCATTCCCAAAAACTCAAATTCACTTACTAATTTTGAATCCCACCTAGATTTTGGGAGCTAAAGGTATTTACTATTACTTTGGAGGAAAATAAGGAATCCAGATTCTGAAAACTAATTTCAAATGAGCTGGATACTGCAATAGCTGTGGCCGTAAAGAGCTGCGATGTCGAATGGAGCCCCCCAAAAAGCTCTTCCACAGCTGTAAATGAGATCATAGCTCCAAGCACTGGATCTGTGCAATTACTCTGAAACTCTAATGAGGATCCTCTGCTTTCACAGCTACGGTTTAGTGGTGAGCCCTGATGCTTGTCAAACAAAATCACTGGTAATAACATATGCAGAGTCAGCTTAATATTGGAGCACTTTTTTCCTTAACATCTGGGTACTTGGAACTTGATTTTAATCAGGATTGTGTCATTTTTCTGACTTTACAAGTTAGAGTACACAAGAATGAAATCAACAGGAATGCATTTAAAGTAACTACAAATATAGCTGTTCTTCTGTGAAAGCAAAGTCTGCAGTTGTTCATGTGGAACAGATGTATTTTAGGCTTCTAATCACTGACATGGAAGAATGAGTTCCACATTTCACTTTTATAGCTCTTTCAAAGTGAAATATAAGGGAGATTTAACATTTCTTCATTAAAAAAAAACACCAACTCATTTATTTGCTAGAAAAAAATTGCACAATCTAATTCCAGAAAGTGAGGATGACTTAAAGATGTCCTAAAATTAGCACATTCATTGTTGCAACAGTTCTAGGTTTCCTCCTCTTTCCCCATAGCCGAAGATTTTCATATTTCAGCATGTCCTTTGGTGTTTATAACACAATTTTTGAGATGAATTCTTACCCTTACCTTTCCATAGTCACTTGGCTTTCCCTTGCTCTTTCTGAAGAACTGGAAATTGGGATTTATTTTTTTGTCATTCCCAGGTTTCAGTGCTACATGAAACTAACTAGTAATGTAGGACACAGAGGTTTGGCACCCCTCAGCCCCACATTGGGGTCAGCAAGGTCCCAAGCAGAGCCCCCCCCAGCACTTGGAGGAGCCTGGCAGCACCACAACACAGACGATGCTGCTCAGCCCCAGCCATCTCTCCTAACCTCCATTAGGCTGGGGTAGGTGGCCCTTTGGCCACTTCTGTATCCTCCCAAATTACAAGGGTGGAAGAGAGCTACAGCCACCAACGCTGCACGGCATCGAGATAAACGACACTGCATTCACCAACACTTAAAAAAAACCCCTAAAAAACACTTGTGTGGCTCCTCTGCAGCACCCACCGCAGTGGCATGGGTGCTTCTCCTCCCTCCTCTGCATGGTACCAACGTTCCCTTTGCTCCGGTCGAGCCAAAAGGGTCACAAGCTCTGCTCCTGTTCACTGGAAGGGCTGCAGATAAGACACTTGCTCTATGCTATCGCACTGCCAAACAGCTCCCAGATCATGATGATCAGTGGAGATGGGCTTTGCTGTGTGCTGTTTGGGGTGCAAAAATGAGCAGGTGGTGTCCTCCGAGCTTTTAGATTTGTTGCGACTAAACTGAAAATAGGGCAAAGCCATCCTCATAAAGAAATATAAAAAATCCCATGCAAAATGTAGAAATATGGGCCTCTTGAAGTGGGGAGGAATGGGGCCACACAACACTGATAAAAACTCGTGAGCAACTTTAATTGTTGAAGGGAGGGCATATACGATAATTTCTGTGTGGTCTTTACAGGAAACTGCAGGTTCTTGAATCTTGAGATAATCTCATAGCACAAAGAAGGAGCTGCTGATCTCATTCTTCTCACATTCTATTATGAGTAATTGTAAACTCTCTTTTTCTTTTTTTAATTTTAAATTGTCTTAAATTAGTACATCCTAAGAGGTGCCCATGTGATTCCACTAGTTTACCAAGCCTCCCCTGGCCAACAGGAGATCACTAATGCTCTGTGTTGAATTACAGACTACCAGGTCATCATCTTTTAAGTAATTTTGTTGTAATTAACACAAAAGACCTAGAATTTCAAATGTCTCCCAGGGAGTGTGCAGCCAAGACCTGCCCTTTCGATCTGCAGCTATCCTGGATTTGATTTTGACACAAAGGGAAATTAAAAAAAAAAGAAGTTGTAGTTAAACCTGACAGGAGGAAATGTAGAGTCCGTTGTAAACAAGATTTTCACACATATTCTTATAAGATACCACAGCGATGGGCTCACTATATTTGCCAGATAGATCGCCAGATCAGATAGAGCATGTTAAGTACAGAAACTCGCAAATCCTGCACAATGTTCCTAGTGAAAGTTTCAGCAAATATTTCTGAACTCGAGACCCCAGCCAGGGGAGTCACTGTTTAAAGTCGGTTAATTACACGCCGGGTTTCAGAGCGCCGGGTTTCGTTGCGCTGAAAACGGTTTTCCTCTCTCACCCGCTGACTTGAGAAGAGTCCGTTAAATCGGTGTGCACGGGAACTCAGCCCTGGCCAACACCGTAATGCGGCGGCTGCTGAAACAGCACCGAGAGCCGCCCCGCGTCCTGCTGCTCCGGGGGCTGCTGTGATCGCTCGCCCTCCACCCTTCGAGGGCAACGCAGCACCGTGCAATGTAGCACCTTGCGACACAGCACCCTGTGACACAGCACCCTGAGACACAGCACCCTGTGTCACAGCACCCTGAGACACAGCACCCTGAGACACAGCACCCTGTGATGCAGCACCCTGTGATGTAGAACTCTGTAGTGCAGCACCCAGCGATGCAGCACCCTGCAATACAACACCCTGAAACACAGCACCCTGCGACACAGCCCAGTGCCACAGCAGCACCCTGGGACACAGCACCCTGCGATGCAGCACCCTGAAACACAGCACTATGTGATGCAGCCCAGCACCACACCAGCACCCTGCGAGCAGGCGGGAAGGGTGCTTCCAAACCCATTTTTTTTCAAAGCCTGAAGGTGAAGACTGGAACAGAAACCGTCTGGCTTTTCTGGAAGTTCACTTTAGATTTGCAGTTTTGCAGGCGATCAGGGCTGGGAGAGCTTAAGCTTTAATTTTGGCCATGGTTCACCTTGTGCAGGGATGGGAGATTTCAGCCCGTGAGAGTCCTTGGTTACTCACAGCCATTTACAAACTACCCAAAAACATTGACTCGCTCTAAACCTTGGTCCTCCATCCACAAGAAGTGCCAAAAAAAGTCTGCCCATTCTTCAAATTATAGGATTGTGCGGTTCTGTGGTTTTCGGTGGTAGAAGCTCTGTGGTTTCTAAAGCTATTTTGTGCACCTATAAGACAGAGTAGCTGTTAGGCTTTACTTAAATTGAATTTTCAAAGCCAGAATCCCAAGCTCTAGCAATTTCTTTTGCTATATTTAAATAAAACAACTACAACAAAGTCATGTAGCCATCACTATGGTAACTAGCAGTGCTGAGGGGAAGCATAAAGAGGAAAATTCAATCCAAAACCCATGTAATTTAATAGGGAGAAAGCTCTCCCCGTTGCTAACATCCAAAATGTGCTTGGTGGCATCTACAAACCTTAAAATTCCTGGGTGTCCTTGGAGCAGCCACTCTCAGCAGGGTCTGTAACAGGTCCCACCTGCCCTGGACTCATCCTGTGTGCCAAAAGCAGAGTGGTCGCAGCTCCCAAAATTGGCTGGGACCACAGCAACCTCTCTCTGCTGTGGACCCAGGCATGGGCACTCCTCCGTTCAGAAATGTATTTTGCATCAATCTGGAGGAAAAGGGAGAGATTTACAAGCCAAACACTAGGAACATAAAGCACGTAGCCATACACAATTCACAGGCTTAATTGGCCTCACTTACTGATTCCCAGAGACTCCTTAAAGCTCTGTAGTATTTGATCCCAACAAACTGACTCTCTGTCACTTAGGCTGAGATTGGGAACAGCCTCTGCCACAAAATAAAGGCTTTAAATTTGAAACGCACAGAGGAGGCAAGGATTTATCCTGAACTTGTTAGGCAGAAAATATGTTTGATTTAATCTTTTGAGGTCTGACCTTTCAGCCACAATTATTTGATCTTATAGTATTTCATGTAGACACAAAAAATGAGTCATATGCAGTGCTTTATATAATAAAGAAGTAGTAACTTCACACAAAACACCTTTCCAAGCACAAGGAGAGCAGGAGCAACAAAGTTTTCATTTGCTCTGTAACCATCCTTAGCATCAGCCACCTGCTTATTCACCTGCTTCAATTATAATTCCTTTTAGCAAATCAAAAGTATTCTGCCCTTTGTAGTAGGCATAAATTCAGGAACACAGAAACTGCAGATGCACTTACCTATTACAGGTTTGTAATTAGATACCGTAGTCCTTTAAACCACTTTTACTTTGGTTTCTTGCACTTCTTACAGCTCAGAGCATTCCTGGAGTTCTGACCCATCATTACGGCATCAGGAAACATCTGGACTATCACACTGGACATCCCTGGTGACATTGGATATATGAGGCGAGAAGCTACTGAGCCTGAGGCTTAAACACAAAACACACACCCAAAAAGTCCTCAAATCCCAACAACCACTGTTTACACAGCCCACAGATGGTGACAGCATAAGTGGGTTTTGATATATTAAGGATTTCATATTGAAAGCACCCACAAAACAAAGGATATAGGATGCTAAGTGCCCTTCCTGGGGGGCAGGGGATGGGCAGAGAGCACAGGACTCTCTTCCTCTGTGCAGTTCCCTTCTGAAAAGCTGTGATTGAGGACAATGTTTATGGGAAGTTTAACAGCAGAAATCTATTATGTTTGCAGCTGGCAAAGAGTGTTAGGAGAATTCATCAGCAGGGAAGGCTATAGCATTTCTATGAGATGCTGTATCAGCACCAATAAAAAGTTTTAATTGCAGTCATTACATTAAAAAAATGCTAACCAGACAGGAGGTAAAGAAGTTGAGAGTGACTAAATGGATAGTCATGCACGGCAGACAGGAGATTCAGCGATTTTCTCCTGGCAGTGCCTTCCTAAGAAAATTACGATCGCAATTTCAGCTGTAGGGATGGCAGCAAAGGGCTCCGAAAGCTCTGACTTCCACAACTGGAGCTGGGCCTGGGTCATATTTAGGTACAGTCGACAAATGCCACATTTGGTTTTGAGGTTTAACAGCTAGGATTGTAGCTTAGAGCTCTTCTATCGTCGAGTTCCCACTTGCAAATATTTCTTCTTGAACTGGATGCCTACACTTTGCTTCCCTTCCCAATGAAGGGCCTCTGCACAACCCCTGGTACAGGGATTCCTTTCAGATCGGGCACACACAATAGCGTGTATTTGGGAAAGCAGTGGGGTGAGAGCATTATCAGACACCAAAAACTTGAGTGGGAGCAAAACACAGGCCTGTGGCCCACGTTTTTGGAAGAGGAGAGACCTTGGGTAGGAAGCTGTGCTAGTCTGACACGCTATGGTCAAATCCCGGCTCCAAAATGTCAACGTACTAAAAATATTGCTAATTTCCAGAGGAACCTGCCCTGGTGATCTGTTGTTAACCATGCCAACGTCTGCAGAAGCAGAGAAAATAAAACAGATGAGAGAACAGTGACTCAAAGTGAACACCACCAAATAGCGCGATGGCGGGGTGTGTTTTTCCAGCGAGCAGAAAGGGTTTGTCTCTGGTGATCTCTCTGGCCCCTCCCAGTATAAATTGCCTGGATGTTTAGCATTGCAGCACACAAATTGTTTTGGAAAGGCTGCAGCGTTGGATTTTCTGACTGGTCTGTACAGACCAGATGTGGCCGGGACAAGGAAGAAGGGAAAACTGCACCGAGGGCTGTGGCCAAGAGAAAATAAGATCTCAATATAGAAAATTAAGCAGTTGTTCAAAGCAGAAGTCACAAATTTGACACAAAAGTGAAATTGTGGACCAAAAAAAAGTAAAGAAAGAGTGCCAAAGTCTCAGAGCTCCAAAAAGTAACTTTTCATTTATTATATTAAACAATAACATTTCTCTTATATTAAACAATAAACACATGAGATGGGTTAAAATTAAAATATCTTTCAATTTGTTAAGATATTTGAAAGAGAAATATAACTACAATAATGTACATATTTGGAGATATTAGTCAAATTTAGGTCATTGCAGTTTCCACTTTGTGTTTCCACCTTTTGTAGGTCAGACTAAAGAACGTCATATGAAAAGGGACACCAGAAGAGCACTCGATAGTTGTAACAGCAGGACCCATAGTCACTAGGAGTTCTCCTTTCGAAGTGAAACTTAAAGGGGAAGGCAGAAGTTGGAAAAATGAAAATTCCATTTTATAACAAATTACCCTTTATTTATAAAACTTTCAAGTAAAAAGAGCAGTATATCAACTGATAAAACAGGTGTGTCAATGAATAATAGTTAACACATTTACTCTGAAAATAAATCTTCTATGATTCCACCATACGCCAAGCAAAATTCCTGTCAAAAAGATGATGTTTGTTGGGAAGTCTACAGAGAGATGCAATGGTTGACACACAACAAAAACTTCCCTGCTCCACTGGCACGGGAACATATTTGAACTAAATCATCATTAGCACAGATCGATTCACTTTAACAGAGTCCCAATTCTAGATGAGGATTAAACAGAAATGAAATTCCTGAGAGGGAAGAATAAAATGCAAAAGGGAGAAATCAAACTCTCACACGAGGGAAAGCAACAATTCCACTTGGACCAAAATTCCTTGGGCCTCAGTTCTACAGAATAAATACTCTTCTCAATGGAGAAACACTAAAGAAGAAATAGTAACCCCCAAAAGGATTATAAGAAGAATCCAAGAAAAGTGCATTATCTTTGAGCAGAAGATGACAAAATAATTTCTACAGAATTTGTGACAACAGATTTCACAGACAGGAACTAAAAAAAAAAAAAAAAGAAAAAAAGAAAAGAAAAAGTTACACAGTCAGACACAGCTTGGAATTTCCTACACTTTGAGCACATTACATGAAACAAAATCCAGTAAGGACCGATGATGATCCTCACTGGGCAGAGATTTCATAAGGAAAAATTTGCCAATATAAAAATATTTCATACAGCACTGTTGTAGAAGTACTACTTTTATGAGCATCTGTTTTTATTGCAGAATGACTGGTATGTTTTACAACAAGACTATTTGAATATAACTTAGGGAAACCACTTGAGGTGAATGTGGATGTACTGGTCTCTAAAGGATAATGTGGGTAATTCAATACCTGTGTCCTACACGCAAAGTTTGCATGCGTAGGTTCAAGGTGAATAATTGTCTGTCTTTCCTGTTTGAACTGCTGTGCCTCGGCGCGGTGTGCAATTCACGGCTTTCCGTGAGTCATTCCAGCAGTGACGATACTCGGTATAAAACACACATGTGCCACTATAAAAGCCTACTAAACTCTTTGCGATTGCTCAACATACCACGGGGTCCAATAATTTATCCGAGCAGAAAGGCAAATCGCCTCCATTCTTTCCTCAACGCCAAGAATGCAATGGATCATCATTCCTCCTGAACTAGAAACTTAGGTGGAAACGGAGGAAAAACAGAGCTGAAATCCAGATGACAATTATGTGCAACCTCTATAACTGGAATGAAGCAACAAAAACATGTTTTCCACCTTAGCGTGCAACTGCTTAGGGGTGTGTGTGTGAATGGCTCCTTAAAAAGAATTATTAAAAAAAGGGGAAAAAGAGACGTGAAACTACAAGCAAACGTAGGAGAAAAAATCACTGCCTCAGCCTAGAGAAAAAAAGATGACAAGACCATCACACGCGAGATCAGAAATTGAGCCTGCATTTCAAAAAGACACTTTAAAAGCTTCAAAGAATGTGAAATCACATCCAGTGCAGATGATACCTACTTTCTGCCAGGTTTCTCTCTTACACTTGGCACAGCTAGCAAACACAGGTTTTCATGCCAATGAAAGTAATCTTGAAATGAATTTATTTGAAGTAGTTATTTCTCTTTTTCTTTCACCAGAACTTTGAAATTCTAAGAGCCACGATCTATTCTGCATTTCTGTAAAAATTCCATTTCTGTATCCCTGTTTATAGAGAATACATACATACACACAAGCTTTAATATATAGAATATATGTGCATATTCTACATATTCATTGTATATACACATTTTATGTACAGCACAAGTAACTATACACTAGACGTAGTACGTGGACATATATAGTATATACACACACTTATTACATTATACAATACTATATATATATATACACACACGCATAGACAAATAATATGGATCTCATAATGTACACTGTATATGCATTGTGTATACTCACTTTTTATATATCTTGCATTGTACACATTTTCTCTGCCCAAATAGTGATAGGCCTATTTGTGCTTTAAATTTCACTGTTCTGGAGGAAGAAGGTGATCATTATCTAGTGATAAAAGTTTTGTCTTAGAAGAACAAGTGCAGGTATTATACAAAACAAGCGTAAGGGAAGAACGCGAATCATCTTCCTCTTTATACAGAAAACTATTAAACACAATCAGAGATAACACAGCTAAGTTTTCTTCTACTGCAGTGTTTAAAAATCTGAATTAAGAGTGTTTTGGTAGACCTACGGTTACTAAAGCTATGACACTGTGCATAGAGGACGTGTTCTGTCCCTGCTCGTTTGCTTGATCTTCATTTACTGTCCAAGCAAATATGGAGAATGAGTCAATAAGGAAATAGGAAAACAAGCAATTAGTTGTAACGCTACATGGAATGCTAGATGAATTCACATTTCCGGCTTCCTGAAAACACCGACTCATTGCCTTAGAAGCATGATAAATTACAACATTTTAGAGCACTGACAAAATAGCAGAAAGTCTTGTTATGGTACATAACTCAGAAAATGAACCAAGCTCTTTAGCTCATCCGTCCCGTCCCACTGGAGTGATCTCATCCCAGCAGTAGTCCAAAAGCGGTTTTCCTTTCTAAAATGGCCCTACAAATGAATGGGGCTTTATTGTAGAAGAAGAGACACTACAAAGACTCAGGCCCAAATGAAAGTGAGAAGGAGAATCTTACACATGGATACAATTTAACTTCACTGAGAATCCTCCAGTCATCCAAGTCTGAAAATTGCTCTTTCATAGCAAAAGTTTGACCTCATGTTAGCTACAGACAGACCCAAGTTTGCTTTCAGAGACCTCAAATCCTGTACACCAACAGAAAAGAGAATTTGCTGACATTTTAGTATGTTTGATCATTAAATCTAACATAGTTCAGAGAAAAAATACTACAATTGAAACGGGTTTCAAATCAGATTCTGTCAAATTAGAAATATCTCCTATTGCATTCACAAGGAGTCATTTAAAGATGGCATTAAAAATCATTACATGGTTGCTAACATTCCCCTTCTGAGGGGAATTAAAGATTCACGTTATCTGCAGTACCATTAGCAAAGGAGACACCCAGCAAACAGGGAATTTTGACTCCTAAAACTGCATTTTGAGATCCGAGGTTTCAGTTTTGTCACATGTATTGCTGCATGGATGGATGTGTGCATGTGTCCACCCATCTACTCACAGAAACAAATGTCACATCTCAGCTGCATTTCAGAGCTGGAAACTATTAGGAAGGTTAAAAAGATCCAATCTGATTCTTATCTCTGTAAGGAAAGCATCCAGAATAAGGCAATTACAACAGAATGGGGAGAGATTGTTCTCATTCAGCGAGCAGGCACTATCTCCGTATTATGAAAAATAAAAGTAAGGAAGCAAAGACATAAAAAACAGAAACTCATTAAAGATGGACTATCACATTTAAAAAAAGTAGAGAAAATGTTCTAAGATAAGGGCTGCATCAGTAAACACACAGAATGCTAAGCCTTGTATTCCCACAGAACCAAGGATGGGAAAGCAGACACACATTAAGGACATTCAAAAAAATGTGCTAGATGCCTACTCTATTTAGACATGAGAGTCCAAGGCAAAGACAACTGAAGTTTTAGAATTCCTGTAATCAGAAAAGGCATTTTTAGTAAGTAAATAATTCACAGACTTATCATAAGGACTGATTTTCTATATGACGTGTGAAACACATTCTGGGTTATCCTTACCAGGTGGAAGCACTGAGTTCTACAGGTGAATATGAAATCTCTTCCTACTTGGACTTTCTACTGCAAGTTGTATCTTAAAGCCAATCCAGCCTACCAGTACTTCTATAACTTATGCATAAACGTGTATTTGGCAAATAAAATGTTTCAACTTGGCCTTTTCAGCTAAAATACGTTTTAACTGTAACCCATAGTACAAGAAAGGTGAAATGAGAGAAACGGAGGTAACGACTGTCTCACACAATCACTTGGGTAACACAAACAGTTGCTTTGACTTGACATGAAAGCAGCACTCAAACTTGTATCCCAATCCTGCAATCCTACTTGCTTCTGCGATAAAGCAAGATTTCGCCTAACTATTTAGTTGCCAAATTATTTGTCCAATTTATAACTGAATTAACTCTCTCTTTTACAACATCACATACAATTATTAAAACTCAATGCAAACAAACAAACATTTAGGTTAGAATTATTCATAGAGGCTTCAAATTAATATTTTTTACAGTTCACTATGTTTGTATCCGTCATATATAAATTGCCAGATTTTTTTGTAAAAGCCACATCTCCTCGATAAAAAGGGACCACTAATAATTAATTTATGCTGAAGATTTCAACACAGACAATGCAGATGACATAGTGATTAGCCTACAATGAATTACTAAATAAATGCAACAAGTGAAAGCTAATTCTATAAATATTACCTTTTTATGACACTTTCTTCGAAATTCGTACTGCAGCCTCAAAAAAACCAATGGAATTCAGGTAATAAAAAGCCAGTCTCCAGTTGCAGTTTACTATGTGCAACATTGTCTTCCAGATAAAGAAACTTTGCTTTCAGTATCTCAGGATCATATGTTAAACTTCTTACAAGCAGTAAATTTTATCTAGAACATATAATACAGCTTATACAGTGTTTCCTGCATATTATACACTTGAAAAGCCACACAGAGCCCTGTTTGACGTAACCAGCCAGTCTTGTTTAGAGTTGAAGGTGACTAAAATTATTTGCACAACATAAACCAAGAATTTAGTATTTTTATAAAAGCCACATTTAAAGGTTTCGCTTGGCCAGGGTGGAGCCAAAGAACCTCTATTTAAGAGTTTGGCATATCAGCCTTACTGAGTGCAATAGCCAACTCAAGGTCTTCTTGTTCTTGTCTCCGCAATCGAGCTAGTCTTTCTTGCTCTGCTTTTTCACTCTCACGCTTTGCCCATGCCAGCTGCTGTTCTTCATTGCCAAACTAAAAAATGAAAATGGAAAATAAATTAATACGTTTACCAAAAAGCTAGAAGAAATTACGTGAAAAATACAGCGAATCAGACTCATTAAATATATGATTCAAGTTTGCCAAGCTGTCTTAGGGTAGTTCTTCTGGATTAAGATAAAAGTGGACTCACTGATCTCCTCACTTCATCCTTTAATTTATTTCCTTAATTCCTTCCTCCTCCCACCAGGAAACTAACCCATCTGGGCTGCATGTCCCTGCATCCATGTCTCAGTTGTGTATGAAAATGGCCAGAGGACTGGAGCCAAACAAAAACTCCACAAACACAAAAAAAGCAAGTTAGTGGTTTGGGAGCATAGCAACCTACATCCATTTTTAAGAATAGTAAATAGCTGGTAAAAAACAAGAGTTATTTATTCTTATGCAACTCCAGCGTAGTGAGTTTTATTGTAGTATTTCCTGCTAAGGGTGAGGGGATTTAATAATGACTCTGGAGACTGCCGATTTGTGGGAAGTTTCATCACCAAATGAAAAGTTACATAAAGCGCTTCTGTTACTGTTCATAAAATACGTGCAGAGTTTTTCCAGTGAGAAGTAATGCAAGAGAATCCAATTTACTTCAGCAGAAAACACTAAGGAAATACAAGACATTTTGACATTCAGCTTCTAAGCCTGCTTGAGCTTCCCAAAGCACATTTAAGAACACTGCAGCAAAACTATTCCCGAATCATATTCCAGTATCCACCACTGAAGTATGCAAAAGTTTGCTTGTTTAAACTTTTTGCACAAAATATTAAAGTATTTTCTTGAAATCATAACAATCTAAAAGTAAAATATACTCTCTCAGTGTTTAATTTTAGCATTTGCTGAAGAGGACGATGTTAAGAGAAGCGTTCGCACAGCTGCAGGCAAATGTTTGCATTCTATCCCGCTTCTAAAATGTGCTTTGTACCATCTTTTTTTGAATGTTCAGGAAAACATATTATTTAGGGTTTTTTTGGAAGAGAAAGCCGTATGGAATTTATAGTTTCAATTTCAGCTGAATGTATACTGCAAAAACTGCCCTGTGGTCCACAACACAGAAACTCAACTCTGAACACAGCAAAATCTGACACTGCACCAGCTGATAGGGCTACACCTTCCCACACGAGCTTAAAATACTGAACTGAATATTCAACATAAATGAAAGTTGCATTTAATATTCAGCTAGCTGCATATTTAAAATATAGCTAGCTCCATATGTACTACATGATGGCCTCCACCCCTGCCTTTTCCACTCTGCATCCCATCTATAGTGTTTTTAAATAAATCCATCTATTTGGATTTCTTTCGACCCAAGTCCAGTTCTCATTTACTCCTAATTTAAATGATGTTTTCTCTATGTGCTTCTGGAAGCTCACAATTCCTCATTTTATTTCTCTCAATGATTTTTCAGGTGGTTTGATGCAAAAAAGAGGAATATTTTAAAATTACTTTTCTTCAAACAATACCTCTGCTGTCACTGCTATCAAAATTCAGATGAGGACCTTGGCATCCAATGGTATTGAAATACAATAAAAGTGCCACACATTTTATAATATTTGACTTTTAAAATGAAGAAAACCTACTATCATTACTCATTTAAATAATGGCAGCTGACAGGTTAAGATTTAAAAGCTCATTAAGATTTTAAATAGATTATTATCTTCAAGATACATTAAAGATGGACTCAAATGGAAGTAGAACTTCCCCACTTATGCCAAGAATTCAAAAAGATCATAGAGCTGAGATGGAGAATAGCATTTGCTATTTTCAGAAACACAATAAGCCTTGGTCAAAACCTTTAAACATTGAGAAAAGAATTTTACTTATATAGTTTATGTCTTCCAAAGCTTAGAAGAGTCACAATTATGACTTGTTTATGGTACACAAGTTATATTTTTGCGGTAAAAGTGCTGTGTAAAAAAAACAAAAGGAGGGGTGGGAAAGGCAAGTGGTTCACTGGACACAAATCTGGATGTGCCCTGTTACAACTGTTAGCATAAAGTGACATTTTCAGGAGCATAACTGACCATCAGATATTGAAATACACGACAGTTCATTAATGCCACTGATTCTTGCAGTGTAAAAGCTCATGTAACTGAATTACAAGTCATTTCATACAGTAACAACTTTTTTTGCATACATCCAGGTTTCAAAAAGTCTATAAATGTGATCACATCTCTGTTATTTCATTAAAACTTTTTTTTTTCCCCTTTTCCACAGTACAGTTAGACCCAAGGCATAAAAGGAGGAAAACAGCAGCCACACCAATCAAATACGCAAAAAGCTACACTGAGCTGTGTTTACTGAACTACCAGCTTGGATTAAGGGAAAAAATTTGGTTTTGTTCTAAATGCTCTGTTTCTCGGAAATTTAAATGCTTTCTGCTGGCAGAAAGATTGCTGCTCTTGTTGTTCTGTAAACTGAAGCTGAAACCTAGAAATACCTGAAATATGAGCCACCAAAAGACTTTGTTTT
This sequence comes from Mesitornis unicolor, assembly GCF_000695765.1. NCBI lineage: Eukaryota > Metazoa > Chordata > Aves > Mesitornithiformes > Mesitornithidae > Mesitornis > Mesitornis unicolor. Next base: position 16,559 of record NW_010191496.1, read on the forward strand.
GTTCCAAAGAGTTATATGCAATGCCATTAGAAATATTAAGAATGCCATGAAGATCTACTGTAGATGCATAAATTTGCCAGTATATCTAAAAAAGTCAAATATTCTAGAGAGCTATGAAAAAAAATAGTGAAGGTCCTCATGTTACTTCTTTGCAACAGTAAAGAATTCCAATTAAAACTCAGGTTATTCAGTTACTGAAACCTGAATGATTCTACGATTCTGTTCTCGGATGCCATGGACTCCAATTGTGTGTCAAAAAACCTTCTGTAAGTAAAATTGCTTTTAATTTCCACTATGAACAATGTTTCCCAAACATTAGGCAAAGACAAGCACAATATTCTTGCTGATTACAAGGTAACAACTACACTTACAACTTCATACAGAAGGATTATGGATTACCAAGTGTAGCAACTTCATTGTGTTCTAGGCAAGGAAAAAAACAGCGAACTAAAGAACAGGGATCAAGTCTCTCTTGATCTCACTGACTTACTCTCTCTCAGTCAAATTCAGTTAACATTTTTGTTTTTCTTACAGCAGTAGAAAGCAATTCAGAAAACCCAATTAAAAATTTAATTTCATTGGATGAAGTGCCACTTAACAGTAACTTCAAGTGGCTCCTGATGGCACAACAAATTTAACACTAGAGCACCCACTGGGATGGAGATTAGAGCTTTTGGTTAATCATTTGATACAATCACTCGGTGTAAGCCACACTTTTACGTTAAGAAATGCAGTCTGCAGGATGATAATAGCTGGTAACAGTCATTCCACTCTGATATTTGTCTTGCATTGAAGGAAGAAATTACATGTTGTTCAAGAAATTGCAGATAAAGCAAGTTTTGCGTCTTACTTTTATTAAGAATGTCACCATTTTGTATACAATCACAGAATTTAACTGTGCAAATTCAACAGGCTAGTACTATCTGTGGTAAAGCATACATCATATCTTGAACTTGGATGTTGTCAGCATCATCGATAAATTAAAGCACTGAGGTCAGCTAAAGTATGCACAGATGACCTCAACTAACAATATCAAATAGGAAAGTGATACACATCTACTATTAACTAATACCTAGGGGGAAAACATCAAAAATTAGCAACCTGTAAGATTCAGTTTAAAGATCTCCACATGTTGAACACTGAACTGTGTCCATTGGAGTTCAGTAACAGACTGAGTTGGCAATTTTACTGCATGGCAATGTGACAGAACAAAAACACACAAAGGGAGGAAGCAGCCCAAGGCTGAGGATGGAACAGATTTCGATCTACTCATGGAAGCAGTAAGAACCACACTACTACTACATTTACAAGGAGTTCCAATTCAATACCGTACCTGCCAGCACTAAAAAGAAAGCCAGGCTTTTAGAAACCCTGATATTTTGTAATGATGGGTACTTGGCTTTGCTTTGAACCTTTCAATGCTGTCTTTCGGAGTGCAGTACGGACATTTCTGTATTGGTTCTACAAAACAATTTTGTTTTCTTGGGCTAACAAGGGCTTTTCTACAATATCAGTAACTGGAACAAAATTCAACAGCTGTATTTTCCATCTCTGTCTTGTATATGTATCTTTGTGACCACATTCCAGCGTATACAGCAAACATTGTGACAGGATTGTCAGAACTTTTTTTCCACACAATTACAAATATTTTACGGAATCTTTCCCTTCAAGGATTTGCTTTTCAGGATATGGTGAAATCGCTATATAAACGTTTTCAACAGTCGTTTTTGAATCTTTACATCATTGGCTCCCAAAAAATCAGTTTACAAAATAGCCTCCATGCAACAAAAACAATACACAGATTCTGCTACAAAGAATTTGTGAGTAAAGGCACACTGTACTAAAATAATTTAAATGCAAGTAAACCCTTTAAAATTTAGTATGAAACTTCTTTTTTATTGAAATAACGCCTTTTTATTACAGAAATATTAATACAAAAACAATGAGGACAGCATGAAGGTACTAAGAGACAGAAGCCAGTGAACAGTAGGTTTGTGGTTAAAACAAAAACCCAATAGATTGCTGCAAGCAGAGCAGAAAGTGGTTTGCTCAGAGACAATGAACTTAACTTACAGAGCTGAAGTCTGCAAACCCCAAGGAAGAGTCTTTAGAAGTTTTACTTGAAGAGGAGGGAGCAAATGGATCTTTTCCACTAAATGGGTCCCCAAAGACCTTTTTACTTTGAAACGGGTCACTGCTGTCAGCCCCAAATGGCTGGAATGGATCATGGGGCTTGGGAAAATCTGAAGACCCAAGGTGGCTTACAGGAGTACTTTTACCTGGAAATTCAGGGAAAACAAAAACAAAAACAAGACAAAAGGAGAAAAAGAAGTTACTTACCACCAATGCAATCCCCTTAAATAGGAAACTACTGGTGCAATTTAGCATCATCCATTCTTCTTGCGGTAGTTTAAGATTTCACCAAATGTAACGGTACTCATTTCTCAGTGCAAATAATCTCAAACAATTGTTTTATTTAATGGATTTATTATCTTACTTATATTTACTGCAACATTAATACCATCAAGATTTTAAATTATAAAGCCCAATATAAAGACATTTGGTCAGAAGAATTTGACAAATACAACTTTAGTTGATTTTCCAGGATTCGAGACATTTCAAGTTTAAGTTTGTGTTTATATAAAACCAAAAATATTAAAAGGTAGATATCACTAAAGATAAATAATTAATAGTGTTAAATGGAATTAAACAGTAACTTATCTGTGACTTCACAGAACACATCCATTCTGTACGTTTTCCTGGAACTGGTTTATCTTTCTACCACAACACGGACAAGAGGAAAAGAGACGGATTAAGAAGTCACCTTGCTCTGTGGTGCTTGCTGTGCAACTCACCTTTCGTAGGTGACTGCTTGCTCCTATACTCTACCCTAGTAATAAATGAAATCACAGAAACTATTGTGTATGCTCATAAATAATGACTCTATATTTTATTTGTTGCAATTGGAACGTCAATGGTTAAATTTTTAATTCCCTTTGCAAAAAGTACTGTGTCCTCAGGTCACATAACTACACAGATAAATGTAATTTTTTTCCACTTAAAAAGGCACACAATCTAGTCTCCAGGGAAAATCTTTTTTGAAATCTCCCATTCCTTGAACTATAATTTATTAGGAATATTAGAATTTATTCCCATCAGGATACACATACTAGGCAAGCATAGAGAAATGGAGTTGAACTCCCAAATTTTAGAGTATGTACATGGCATGTCTAAGACATAGCCTGATAGCTTTTAAGAAGTTACTTCGGCAGTTGCTTGTGAACTCCATAGTATTTGCTCAAATCTGTGGAAATCCCCATTTGTCAAAGAGAAATAAAGATCAGCAAACTTGTACTAAAATAACTAACCTATCCAGCAGCATGCCTTCACCTGCCGTTAAATCACAGCTGAGTCTCTCCCATGAGGTCAGCCAAAAATCAGACTTCCCTGCACTCAGCTTGGCAGCAGCACAGTGCTCTGCCATCACTGGGCTCCACACCTCACCAGTGGCACCTCCTTAGTGACTGCATGGGGTGCAGGGACCTATGGTCCCCAAACTCAGTGAGGCACAGATTCACGAGGGGCTGAAGGAACCACGCAGACTCTTATCTCAGTGCTAACATCATCCTCAGGCCTCAGATGTGACACAGCAACCACCTGCAGACACTTGCTTCAGGGAAAATGTGAAGTAAGAAAGCCCCCAGCTGAACAAACAGAAAGAAAGAGGCATAGAAAACAAGGCACATGCAATAGGAGATGTAACTGGATTTGTTTAGTCTTAAAGAGTATTAAAGGGGAACGTGATCATAGTCCTGTAGGCAAATCTTCCATCAAGAAGAAGGTTACTGGATTTAGATTTTACCAAGACAGAGTTATATTAGGCAGCTATAACATTTTTAAAATTTAATAATACTCAAGGACAGCCTAGGGAACTCATTGCATTCCATCATCAAGTCCATGAGGTTTGAGAAATGGTTTCTAGAAATCACACCAGTTAAACTGCCTTGAAGCTGGAGGATAAACGAGATTTCTTAAAAGTTCACCCCAGCACTCCTTTTCATGGCTCAGTACATGCTCCATCCCGGTTAACAGATGTGGCAAGGACATACGGATACCCAGACCAGCAACCACATGTGGACTTCTAAAGACAGGCAGATCAGACCAGTAGTTTGTCCGTCATGGAAGGGAGTGACAAAATATACAGGAAATACCAGCAGCATTTGCTCTCCCCACAAGCATGGACCTTCCTGCATCACAGTTTCAAACTACCTTTCCTATCAAAAGGCCAGGTATTGTTCTCCAAAATGCACCCCTGCACCTCCATCCCACTTGTCACCATGGCCTTCAGGAGACCTCACCTTCAGGCACAGCTGTGCAGTGGTAGGAAATAAAGAAACCTGCTAAGAGATCAGTAACTCAGCATTTTGTATGTCAATCTCCAGGAACAACTTATATTAACTTATATTTAACGTATATATATATATAATTATATTTATTTTAAATTACAATGAGAATTAATTAATTAATTAATCAAAGTATCTGCATTTCTAATCTAAGGTCACCTCTACATTCTTTTCCTCCTTCCTTTATTGCCAGTTAGCAAGCAAATTCCTCCTCATATCCTTCACTCTATATAGCTCCGAACCAATTTTGATTGATAAAGGCAAAAATGACCCATTTCAAGCTGCCCTCTTCTTAGGTTAAATTTTATCTTGCCGAAACCACTTTGTGGAACTGGTGACTGTTAATACCAATGCAAGGTTTGCAACGTATTTGCTCAGCAAACCTGTTTTTTCTAGGTGGCCTGTTTAATGTTTTTGCACAAAGCTCCCAGTGGTTTCGGAAGGTACACAAAGAGCATCGGGGTTTCTCGTGCTTCATCTTCACAACAGATCACACTGAATAACCTTGCTGTAGAGGAAATGTCACCATGAATATGAGCTACTGCTTATAATATTGAAAATTTTCATTGTAATTTGAGTGCCATTTTCTTCAGTTCTTGTAGGTTAAAGAAGAGAAAAGGGCTTTAATTTTACTTTGAAGAAAAGGTGAAAGAGGGAAGCCCCTATCAAATCAGGTTTACTTTTTGCAGAGCAGTTTTAAGGGCAGTGCCCATGCTGAATATGCCAATGCTGGCACTCACAACAGAGTCCTCAATGAGCCCTCTCTCACTACACTTTGCACTTTACTTACAGTTTGTTTTATCCTGCCACACTCAGCAAACGTGGTTTTGAGGCCTGGCAGAAGTGTGTTTGGTTCAGTTAGATGTTCAAATTTACTCATTTATTAGCCACAGATTAGTAATAATGACACTAAAATTCTCTTTGTGACGTCCTCGCTGGCTCACACCAAGTGTGAACCTCCCAGTGCAGTTTGTATAACTAAAGCACACACAGATTTTTGTATTCCCACGTTTTAGCATGTCAAGAATGCTGGTGCAGAATTTCTATAATGTAAAGCAAAAATACCCAAGCCACATTCAAAAGTTACCAGCTGAACTAAAGGACACTGGTAAAATCGTAATATTGCAAAATACACTCTTATTAGTCACCGAGATTGCATTAATGTTATATTAACTGGAGATTTAAAACTATTACTTTTTCACATGATACTGCTTGCTGTTTTTGAGGCACAGCAGTATGAAAGTGCAGGCAAACAGTTGTAACCCTTACTTATTTGATTTTTCTGCTAATAGTTTCAGGGGAAAAAACTTCAGAAAAAAGCAAAACAGGTCCTATTCTGAAACCACAGCAGTTTCAGCAGTTACCCAAGTGGTGCACCCAAACCACACCGAGGACTCACTTCAGCAAAAAGAGATGATGAACAAAATGGTTTACCACAGCAAATGCTGTTAACTTGTAGTGAACTCCACCCATGCAAAGGGTTTATCTAATTTCATGCCCCACAGCAGCTTTAGGGTCGAGATCTATAGTTCAAGGCAAATATAATCTCGCTGGTAGGACGGAATTACGGAATTTGTCTTGCTGAATTACAAGATCTTGACAATGAAACAATGAAGTAAAAGAGTTTTCTCTATATTCCAAGTTTCAAGGATGGTCCTAACTTTCTGCTTAGAAGAACATTTTATCAAATTAGGAGAAGCAGCATGTTTTCTTCTGTTTGAAGACTGGATTATGCAAGCTCACAGGCAAACCTGGCAGAGTTGAGACAACACAACTTTAAACTTTCACTAAACAACTGCTCCTTTCCAGGAAACTTTCTAAAGTGAAAAATATGCTGTAAGAAGTCAGAGTCGTGCTACACACGATAAGTAGTGATGGTGTGAGTTAAGTCCATACCTGCGATTATATTTGAAAATATAAACCCAAATACCAGGGTTCCTACCTCTCACATTGTTTATTTGCCAGGAGAAGCGTTGATTTAGAAAACTTTGGAGACTGCAGTGTTGTAAGGTGCCTCCCAGCACATCTTGCTCTTGGCACTTTACCAAATTTATGTATAATTCCTAACTTGCTCAGCATGTGTTTCACCATGCTGTTAAATTATCCAGCTCTTCCAGTGATGCAGAGTAAAACTTGCATAAACCGTGAACTTTAGGAACTTAAAGAAAGATTATGACTATTTTTCAAAACGTGCTTGAAGGTCAGTTGAACTAAAAATCAATTTTCAACAGGGGCTATTTCTGCACTGTATTTCAATCTCAACTGTTTGGCAATAAGGTTCTTTGCACAAAATCACTATGTATGTTTTTAGCAACAGAAGGAAGAGTTTTTCCTATGCAAAAACCCCTCAAAACTATTTTTGCTTAATATTTGCAAAATTTGCACCTTGAGCTAGCCTGTAACTCTGAAAACCTTAGCTTAAGAGAAGTATTCTGAAAACTAGGAACTTCTTCAGAGGTGAGGATAGAGAAATCGTTACACATTCAGCCTAACAACCTGTTCTGAAACAGGCTCTGAACAACCTCTTTCAACAATCAGTACTGAAATATCTTTACTGCGAGAGATCAGCACAAACAACCGAATCAAAGCGTGAATGGAATTTTTAGTTTGTGGCTGGGCAGGTGCTCCACCCATGAGTCATTTATCCTACACAACAAGGGATGCCTGTGTTCTAATGCAACTGTCAGGTCTTGCAAAGACATGAAAAATAATACTTAAAAAAAAAAAGCTTTCCTGTCAGTCAAACTTTGAGGCTGAATTTTTCACTCTCGGCTGCAGATGAGGAGAAAATAAAGGTAAACAGGCACTGTACTACTGGTAATAACCTCGAGTACTCAAGAAGCTCTAAGGAAACAGGTGTGTGGTACCACTCAGAAATAAACATAACGCTCCTGAGATCATGCAACGAATGAAGAACGGAACTCGATACTCTCCTCTAGACCAGATGACTGATCCTTACAACTTGAATATGCCCACGCAAACAAATGCAAGGGAATTATTTTACCTTTTTTCTGCTTGCTTAATATAATCCTTTCTTTTGCTCGTAACTCCCGATTACATCTGTTATACCTAACATGGCTTCTTTCTTCTTAAAATGATCTCATTAAAGACACAGAGCAAATTTCTATGCAAAACCATAGCCTGGGAACACTGTACATGGTGGAGGTCAAAAAGAATGGCCACAAAAACATGATGTGTTTAAATACTAAGTATTCCCAAGACAATTTCCTTTTAAGAAATTAAATCAGTAAGTGCACACAGCAAGGCATTCAGGCTTTGGTTTGCATGGGGTTTTAAGAAATATAGTGAACCAACTGGTAAGTCTTAAATTTCACGTAACTGAGACACTGAAGACAGAGCACAGGCAAACAAACACTACTAAAAAAACCCCACATTTATATGCCCAACTCAGAAAGTAGCAAAGACAGTGCTCTTGTATTGCTCTATAGATGAAAAATAAGTCTAAAATGGTAAAAACAGTCAAACCATTAAATGCCTTACATTTAGAGAAGTAACACATACGAAAAAGAACTATATTTATCATTGACATAAAGGAGGAGGAAGCATCAAATACAAAGGAAGACGGCAGCAGAACAGGGCTGTATAAACATCGTCTTTCTGTGAGCTGCCTGCATTGCCCTTCTGATTCAAGCAAGCACAGTGGTTGCTGACAGCATTAAGCATCCAATTACGCACAACTGTAGTAAGAGGCATAAAAAATGGTTCAAGGGGTGCAAAAAACATCCCACAGAGTGAATGTAGCTCAAAAGCTTCCAGGTAGACAACCCTGGTCCAGGTAAGCCTGGAATACTTGTGCATACCGCACCTGGGTATCCACTCATGAAAGCTCTGAAGTCAAATTCCCTTCAGAATATTTTCTTTCAGTTTACATTCTTAATAATGAACATTTAAGTAGGCAAATCTAGTTTAAATTTACCTTCCAAGGTCCATACACCCTATGAACAGAACAGAAAGCTGCTCTGTGAGTTGGCTGTTAATTTTTCCTGCATGTCTAGCTTCTTGGGGCTTACAACAATCTTGTCCAGCAAGCACCCTTGTGAGGAAAGGGCAAAAGCAACCTCACCCAAAAGGAATTATTTTTTTCTGTAGATGATGGATCACAGCTAAAATGCATCACAGCAAAAAAGTTTTCAGATTAGTTCAATAAATTATTAAGATATTAATAGATCTTTAATAATCTTAAAGCTCTGACCTATTTTCATTTTTTTAAGCTATCAACCAGTTCAGATATCATTTCTCTTTATCTGCCAACTGGCAAGACTTTGAAAATAGGACTTGATCAGTCAGATTTTGCTGAAGTCAGTAGAGGCCTTTTCTGACTTCATTGGTGGGACAGCAAAATGCATCTAGCAGTTTTACAACTTGTGGTTTGGTAAAAATGCTGAACTCTAACACCTTGGCTGCTTAAATTTATTATCAATAACATCATTATTATTACTTGGTAATAATTTCTAGTCACTCCAACTCACTGTGCAAACCTCTGTGCTTGCATTGAGGTCTTTTGGTCCTCCACACGAGCCAGGCACCTCTGAGGGATCAGAGCCACATTTCCTAATTCCAGGCAGGCTGGTTAGTCCCCTGGTTTGCCTTCTTGACATTTCTTTCCGCTATTCTGACATTTCAAAAACACTACCAGTCATGAAAACAATGTGAGAACAGAATCGAAGTCCTTAACTCAAAGACATAGGTGTTAACCACTGACCTCCGAAATGCCAATTTATAAATTTAGTTACCATCATACATCAGAGCTACAAAGAATAAGGATGTATTGGCACCCCAAAGAAAAACTGAATTTTTTTGGAAGTATGTTAGCATTGAAGAAGTCCCCTATTAATACAATATTCACCATCTCTATTAGTCACTAATATACAATATATTTAATATAAAACATATCACTTTAACAGGCTTTAAAAAGCTAGTGATCAAAAGAATTGTTTTTATTAAATAATCTTTGCAAGAAGAAAGCACAATTAAATTGGAAAGTACGTTTTCTTCCTGCATTTTTAGGACTTTTATATTCTTTCAAGGTTAGAAAGGTCAAAACCACTATAAGCAAGCAATAAAAATTTAGAAGGGGTTGAAGGTTACACACTGGTTAGTGGTGAAGGTTCTTCCACTAATATCACTGGTTAACAGTACTGTTATAACCGCAATGTGGAATGCATGGTGCTGCATTTAAAGGAAGTGGTAAGGGTGGGGCAACAGCACTAGGTCCCACGATCAAAGCACTAGAGCATTGAATTTTACTTATAACCCAATCACTGACACCCACACAGCAACTTCCTGTACTTTAAAAAAAAAAGAAAAAAAGAAAAAAAAAGAGAAAAAAGAGAAAAAAAAATCTGTTTCTCTCGTTTTGTAATCAACAACTTTTACCTAGAAGCTAGTTAGCGGTGAGCTGACTGATTCTAATCTGCAGCTCATGGCAGAAAACATAACTGTTAACCTGTGAGAACCTACATAAACCATTTTAACTGACAGGTTTCAGTGTATCAGCTCTTTCAAGTGTTTTATTCTTAATTACACGAAAAGTCCTACAAAATCCAAGAACGAGTATAAGAAATGTAAAGCGACCAGAAACTCAGTAGTGCACTACTGGTAATCCTCTACGACAGAAAATAAAATGTACTTCTACATCTACAAAAGTTACTCGAATTTAGATCCCTGTCACGGAGCACCTTTGTTTCAAGCATGTCAATATACACTACCATTAATTTGTTAAAATAAGTAGTTAATAATGTCCTGTTTTCCATTTATCATAGCCCATTATGCAAAGCACAGGCCTGTTTATATCTGGATCATTTCTGATGCTTTTTGAGCATTGTTCAAGACAAGCATCAATAAATAGAGAAAACCTTCCACTTCTCTCCAAAGAAAGCTTCAAGTTCTCCAGTACCACCTGGTGAACATCAAATTACTGCAGCCACGTCCCGGAGGAGCTGTAGGAAACCTAACGTCCATTAGGAACTTCACAGACTAAGAATGCATTCCAGAAGAGAAAGAACATGCACATACTCCCTTGGGGATTTTTATTACAACAGTCTAGTCAGAAGAGCTAAAGAGCTTTTTCTCAGCTGATCTTCCTCAATCTAAAAAGACAATCTTAACCCAGGTAAAGGACAGAGATACTGATCTTTCAAATTTTTGCATGTAACAGGTATGTTGGAGCTTTGATGCACATTAGTATCCAGGTTTGCTGCTTCTGAAACACCTTCTCCTTGACATTCTCTATTTTTATTCACTGAATTATTAGTCTTCCTCCAATTCTCTTTAAAGATTCTGCACTTTACCTTAATCAGAAAAACAAACATGAAATTCCTCTTGGACCAAAGAAAGATCAGTTTAAGACTCTGTAACATCTGAAAGACCTTGAAAGACTTTGGTTCAAAAAGGTATGAGAAAGAAGAAAAACTATGAAGAACAGAACAAGTGTAACCCTGAGATTCAGCCTAAGATACAACTTTAAATAATCTCTTGATTGTCATACCCCCTCTTAACCTTAGTTTTCGAGAAGGGAAAGATACGGATCTCAAGGGTGTCTGATCCATGCCACACAGTAAGTGTTTGCCTCTCCTTGCCAGACAGCAACAACCACAGAGGGCTGTGAGCTGCACTATCGGCTCATACCCGCAGCAGATCACAGCTGCTTCTCAACATCCAAGCTTTGAAACAAACCGAACACCAAATCAAACACTAAATCCAAACACTAAATCCAAACAAACCAACCAAATCAACCTTTTACAGGTTTTCCAGGTATATCTGAAGGCCTTTTCACCTGACCTTGACTAAACGGTGAACAGAGGCTATCTCTGAAGTGTTTCCCTGGCTCTGTGTTCAGTTCCAAAGGTTTGCTTTGTCTTTGAAGAAACAAGAGCTGATGCTCAGCTCCTCATGCATCTGGAAAAAACACAGACCCGTAGGCACCAAGGGAGCAGTGGCACATTTGAATCACACCCTGATCATCCAGGACACCCCACAATGGATTGATCAGACAATGCTTGCAAGTCACAGAAGTCCTAAAAAACTTTCCCTGTAGAAAAGCACTGAATCGGGAACAATCCCTGGTGGATTTTGCTGGTTTCCCCTATCAACAGCTACTGGGGAAATCAGAGAGCTTTCAATGCTCTGCAAAATTATTTTAGTGTTTTCTACTTGAGTGTTGAGCAAGTAAAGCTTTATATTAGATCTTCATTGCACCTGCCTAACAAAATGCAAGCAAACCATACAGGTGCTTTTCAATATTAAAAATCCCCCTTAAAAGAAAGTTTTGCTAAAAAGAGAAGAAATTGGGAACACAAAGGTAAACTACAGATTTGTCTGGTAATAACGAGCATTTATTCATCCTTCAGCAAGATCTTTATCACCTACTTGTTTTTTAATTAAACAGACCAATGAGAAAGGTAAGAAACAACGGAAGTTTCTTGTTTGTTTTCTGAGCAGCGTTCCCATTTCTAACACTTGTACGCCTGTATCTCTTGCCAGAATCACAGTATATTACTATATAATTTCTCATACTTTAAGTAACCACTGAAGATTGCCTTAGTTGTGGAAGGAAGGGAGGAGTGTAACTGCATAAGCACATGAGGCTCGTTTGCTTTAAAAAAACCTCTGCTTTGTTTCCTCCATAGTCTGTTTTATCATAACAACACTTGCTTTTGGTAGAGCAGCGGAACCTGACAAATATTGTTGTCTCTCAAGAAGAGGGGAAGGTACACATTTAAACAATTTTTTTAAAAGACTGAATGCACCTGTCTAAATTCAAAACACATTACTGAAGGTCAATGTTCTCCAAAATTCCTCAATATGTACAAAAGAGGGAAGAGAGAGCCCTAAATAAAAACAACAAAACATGAAGATGAGCCAGCCCTACAGCATGTATTTCTCATCTTTGCTGCTACTATCACACTGTATTTGCTAGGAGTAACAATGTTTCGAAGAATAAATAAAAAGAAACCACACGAAAGAGATATATAGGTATATTTAGTATTTGTTTGACTCATTCAACTTTACAGGCCCAGTGAATACTAAATAATTTTATCAAAGTTTCATCAATACCCACCTACACAGAACCGTATCATTTGATCTCAGGGTTTTCATCATCTCTTGAGCAATAAAATCACAGTAATAGGAACAAACTAATGTTGTTGCAATGGCCTGCTTATAAGTCTACTGTATCAAAGAGTATTTTCCAAACCTTGGATCAATCTATGGTATAGTTAATGGCATCTTCAGGATACCCCAGTAATAAAAAGCACTCTTCAGGTTGTTCAAGGAGCAAGTTCTAGCATAACTGGTTTGCAAAACCAGGCAGATCAGCAATGCCTGTTAAAAACAGGATGGGTGTAGGGTGCATGCTACAAAATGTAACAGCAGAAAGACAGACAATCCCCACATTTAGACAGGGAGACATTAATAATGTATCTGTTTTCTTTGTAATATACTTCCTAACACTGTCAGTGGATAAATGAGAACACCAGATGTTGACCCACATGTTTGGTGCAAAATTATGTGCCTATTAATAATTTTTTTTTGAGCCAACTAAATGTTCACTGCTAGTACGAACTGAATTATACCACTGTTGGTACAAGGAGACTTGCAACTAACAGCTCTAAGTGGCTTCGGTTCTTTAAACAGTTTCACTGGTATCTGAGTATTCTGAAAATCAACTCCAGGGAGGTTGAACAAGTAGAAACTGAATCTCCATTGAGACAGATTTATTTTCAATTCAGGAGCTTTATACATCCCTAAATTTCCATACATAATGGACATACACATACAGATGTGTCACACCACTTCCTAATCATCTCTTTTCTAGTTTGAAATGTTCCAGTCTGGTTTCCTGACAATTTCTGCCAATTTATTGGTAATCTCATACCTTCCTCCATGGTTGAAATATCAGCTAATGAGATAGAAGACTGTCAACTTGTCCTTATGTCCAACAATATACAGAAAAAAGGAGAAAACTGGCTGTTAAAAAAAGAAAACCTCCTTACCACTGGGTGGCTTGGGTCGTGGAGGGACATTTTTCTTCGGTGGTAACGCTGGTGTGTCTGATTTGCTTTTGAAAAGGTCCTCTGAGAATCCCACCCCTCCAAAAGAGGAGGCGAAGGGGTCTGAAGGTACTGACTACATGAGAAGAAAGGAAAAGAAAGATAATGTAAGCATATTGTAGAATATATGTGTATAACGAAAGCTGCAAGTTAACTCAAGTAAAAGAATTAACTTCAAAAAAACGAGGACAGGTTTACAGAATTATGTCAGTGGTGTAAGAGGCTAACACCCACTGACAGAGGTGCTAGGATTTCATTAACATTCAAAATTATTTCTGCTCTTAATCGCTGACGTACTCTAGAACTTTTAGTCCTAGCAAAAAGCTGATGAAAAAAATAAAAGGAAGTAAAACTCCACTTTTTACAATTCCGCAATGAACCAATATGGTTGCATTATAGTCTGGCCTTCGCTCTGATAAACAGAACCATGATAGGAACTGGACTGCAGAATGGACAGCTTCTTAAAGTTACACACAGCTGTTTGGTTGGTGCGTTGTTGGTTGGTTTCTGGTTTTTTTTTTGAGGGGTGGGAAGGTCGGTTTGTTTTGGGGTGGTCTTTGGTTTTTTTGTTTGTTTGTTTGTAAAAGCTCAGCGAAAATTCCAAACTCATATTTTTTTATGTTTCCTATATTCAGCTGGCTCTTGTGAAGGACTGTCATTTTTGGTTTAAAAAGACACCAAAAATTAAACCACGCAGGGAAATTTATCATCCTGAAATGAAGAAAGAGGAATTTTGTAGGCAAAGCTAAAGCTCACAGTCGGACCTTTGCTAAAGGAGCTTCGCTGAAACTTCAAACTCAAGCCAAACACACTGTTATTTGTACGGACTGTTGCCACCTAGCGGAGAGCTGAAACCCCACAAAAAACAGCAAGAAAAGTTAGAAAAAAATACAAGGTTCATTAGTCAAAGCGACAGGATAATCTATTTTCTAGTTAAAATTTACCCTGCAGTGTTATTGTAGAAATAAAGGTAAAAAGTTGGACAACTGATGTCAACTGTAAATTACAAATATCATCTCGGAAAGGTAATAGCAGGCGGTGACTGATCCAGCTGAGGAGGTAAGGACCTAGCTCTATTTGAAATATCCTATATAATCTGTTTATACCAAGAAACTAAGGAAACGGTAATCCTGTTGAGAGCTATGAAATGTCTGCACACTGTGTTTTCCACCTTCCTCTGGTTCCCTGTACTCATGGAGAAGTTTAACAAGTCAGGATACTATGAGATATGAAGTATCCAAGCAGCACACTTCAGGACTTAGAGGAGGGCTGGACACTGAAATATAAAAATATCTGGAACAACTACCTTTTATTACCAGTAAAAACTAGAAGTTGTTTCTTTTGCTCCTCTGGTATTTGAAAAACGTTTATGAAAAGTTGATTTATTCTTGCTGAATCTACCCATCTTGGTAAGACTTTGCCATGTCTGAGATAGATGGAAAATGCTTTGCTAAGTAACTGGTGAGGTCAATTGGAAAAAATTAGAAGTGTGTTGTCAGCTGAAAAGTTGCAATCATCTCACAACCCTAGAAAATATATCTGTACATAAATTTTTAAAAGGACAGTCGCTTTCCTTGTAACCTTTACCTTTGACATCTGACTGAAGTCTGCAAATCCCTCACCACTACTGAAAGAACCACTTCCAAATGGATCCAGTGTTCCAAATGGATCTGAAACAGATACAGGCAAAATAATAATTAAAATAATACTTAAGAATTATGAAGAATGCTTGGTGTCAATGAAGTACAAAACTAGGTGGGTGATTAAAACACTTGCATTTTGAGCTGGCATGAGATATTAAAAGAAAATTCTACAAAACAATAGGTTTTCTACCAGAATGGGGGGGGGGAGAAAAGAAAAACGTGAAGCATATAGCGTACGCAAAGACTTAATCTTCATAATCCATAATAGGATCACAATTGTATTTGCCAACAGTCCACAGGAGTCTTTATTCTATATTTTTAAATTTGACTCTTCTTTCATAAAGAGATACCTTCTTATTCACCTTAATGAGAAATTTTTTTCTTCTTACCTGGACCTTTGGAAGAGATACTGGAAGACGTAAAAGGATCACTGCTTTCAAAAGGGTCAGGCTAAATAAGAACAGATATACAGAATTATTGTTCTGCTGTACCATGCACTTGTCTTTATGTCTATCAAAATCTCTTGCTTAACACATTTCCAGTTTCAGACCACTCTGTCCAGTGGACTCACAGTATGATAAAATCGACTGCTTATATGAAGTTTGCATTATTAGTCCATTTGGCTATTGAAAGCATTGAATAAAATACCAAGTACCTACAAACAAAACACATTCAAGGGAAAAGTGTATCACACTGAAATAAAAGCAATATTAATTACCAGGGCAAAGTAAGGAATTACACACAGAAATTACCAACAGAGAGAGGAAAGAAAAAATCCACCTAACTGCATTTTCATGGTGAATATACATCATTATTGTGGAACTGGAAAGAATAAACTGCTGATTGCCTTAACAATCCATACTTAATTTTAAGAATAAAATTAATCATAAATGATCAATTAGGAGGAAAGTATCTAGTGATATTTCATTCCTTTTAGCTTTCAGACAATAATCTTGTCAATAGTAAAGAAATCTGTTAAGTGTAGGTTTTAAAATTACTGACCTTCGTGGGTAACGCAGGGGGCTTTGTGAATGGATCTGAGGTAAATGGGTCACTCTTCACCGGTTTCTTGAAGAAATCTTCAGGAGCAGAACTACGAAATGGGTCACTTTCCTTAAATGGATCACCTCCAAATGGATCTAGGAGGAGTATTAAAAGGTAAACAGAATGTAGTACCTAGTGTGTCCATAAAGAACCAGTCTATGTTAGACCTCATACTCATTGATGTAATTTTTCTTATAAAAACACAGAACGATTTGGTAAATTCGATAAGCTTCCAGATACAGGATATTAACTAGGTTTGACCAAGTACATGTTTATATTAAGGTTAAGGACTTTAATAACGAGTTACACACACTATTAGCATACTGATCCTGAATGCACACCTTGTCAGGTTTTTAAGTTCCCACATGCAAACTACAAATTTGAAGCCAAGAAAATGTTGGAAAACTTTGTATTTGGCTACAGATTGTTCACATTACATCTGTCCTGTCATCAAAAGGGCTATTACCTGCTGGTGCAGGCGGTTGTTCTGCAAAAGGATCATGCTGGAATGGGTCACCTATGCAGAATAGAAAAATAATTTGTTTTATCCACTCTTCAGCAACATGACAAAAGTTTGTGAAAATACCATTTACTCAACAACTGGTCTTCAAGCTCTCAGGTAAGCCACTGGTCACTTACTGCCTTTGAAAGGGTCTGCTCCTTTAAATGGATCAGACTTGAAAGGATCTTCTGACTGGAATGGGTCCGTATGCAATTCTTGTGTATTATTGGTAAACATCAAGGCTTTATTCTTAAATGGATCATCCTAAAAATTAAGAGGAGAAACATTATAGCAACTTACTATGATTAAAATGCTCAGTTACCCATTTAGCAGAAATTCTATGGTATCTTGGTTCTGCTGATTACTTCCTCAACAACTTTCTGAATAAGTGGCTTCTAAACAGAATTAATTTCACAGTAGAAAGAAATGTTCTGTGTAACCCTGAGCTACACATCAAAAGGTAACAAAACATATAATAATAAAAGGTTAAACTCTTTCTTATATTAATACATTCAATTATCAAATACTTAAATAACAACACGTAACAAAACTCCCAACCATAAGGCTATCAAAAATTCTCCCCTCCCAGATGTTTTACAGCTCAGCTTCAGGTGAGACAGTTATTTAAAAGGAAAGGATACACAAATCGTTTGTGTACTACAAATACAGAACATTACTATTGAGTAGTCATACTCAAGACTGCTTCTTGTTAACTCAATTCTTGAAGCTCTAAGCTCAAGAATGATTTTGCCTTACAAAGCACTACAGGGCAGGAAGAGCATCACACCAACATTTTGACGATTAGGTGCAAGTTACAAACCTAATTATTATAAAATACACTAAACATCAGGATTTTTTTTTTTACCATAGTTCCGTAATTGCTTCTTTCTGTCTGCCCAAGGCCTTCACTAATGTCTGCTAAATTCGTCAGACTACCGCCGTGAACCCCGTTGAGAGCTTCATTATATTCTTCTATACTCTTATGGACTTCTTGATGACTCTCTTGAAGTTGAGAAAGTTTACTACTTGCCTAAGCAGTGAAAAATACATTAGTATGTTATGTATTCAACAACAGTGGCATTCTCGCATTCTTGTTAAACACGGCAGCAAGACAGCTGCATATTACCCCACCAGAGCTGAACTTTTACTGACTCAAACTGGGAATTAACCTATTAAGCACCAGTCAAAAAGGCTTCTTTCATGAGCCAGTATGTTTTTTCCTCTTCTGAAAAATAATCTTTCTAGTTGATGTTCAACTCTTAGCCTTTCAAGAAACAAAAAAGGAGTCACATAAACCACAGTGAATACCTGGTTTATTTCTTCCTGTGTTGATTTTAAAGATTTTATTATTGTTTCAAGCTGCACTTTTCCAGCCTGGATACTCTGCTCTAGCTGAGTTTCCTCTTGCTGGAGGCGATTCAGCTCTGCTTTTGCTCTATTAAGGTCATCTTCCTGTGATTTTAAATCTGATTCCTGAGATTGAATCTGCATTTTTAGTGATGAAATCTGAAACAAAACATTACAAAAATCAGAGTGAAACATGAAATAAATGTAACTTAATAAATTATGAATTTATAATAAATAAGAAGTTGTAAAACAACCTATCAAATGCTAAGGAAGATAACAAGAACTTAATATGAAGAAGTGTACACAAACACAGAATATTCAGTAAAATCACAAAACTTTAATATTTTAAGTGACAGAAACACCACACTAATTATAAAGGTAATTAAAAGGTGTTTCTTAGATGGTTACCTTGTAATTTTCAGAACTTGGGTCTTTTTCCATTCAAACATTTATCAAGTATTATAAAATTGATTTTTAACTCTTGATTAAGAGTTAAAATTACACAGTTGCATTTGACTCTCCTCATACACTCTTACATGACCTCATACACTAAGTTTCAACGTGAAGATGACATGCTAGCTATATTGGCAGTTGTATGCCCTTGAAAACCCTCTTTTAACTCAGAATGCTGACACGAGGTTCACAGTGATCAAAATATGCACCACTGTCAATAGACTGTCAGGAAGAATGTTTCTCAACTACCCTAATAGGTCATTAGATAAACAATTTCCTCCAAAGAAAGACGAAATACACTTAAGCATGTCCAGAATTGACATACACTCACCACCTGTGTTTCTTCCTGGCATTTCTGCCTCACGTCATTCAGCATATCTTTCAGTTTGGCTTTCTGCTGGTCCATTTCATCCAGGCGGTCTTGGGCATCTTGTTTCTGAGCCTCTAGCTCTTGCAAGTTACTTGTCTCCCTATCTAAATCATTTTGCAGTTCCTGAGGAAAATCCCACAGTTTGTAACTTACATTTAGCTGTTGTCTTACAGGAGTGATCAATCACAGACAAAGAGGCTAACAGACTCCTCAAGATTTTCTGTCACACAGGCTCTTCCCTGCACGCGTACATTTTGTTTCTGCAGGAATTTGTATGCGACATCAGGAAACAAATCAGTGCCCACAAGATGGAAAGAGACCGTGACCCAGAGCATGTGTAATTGAGCTATCCTAATTATCAAAACCAATACTCTTTGAACAATGATTTCCTAAATTACAGTTAGTCGAGCACTACAAAAAAAAAAAGGACATTTCGAACTGTTCACATATCATCTTCTATTTATATTAACCAGCATCAGAAAAGAACTCTTCTAATGGAGAACAGAAAAATAAAGAACTTTCCATAAGTTAGAGGAAAATCCCAAGAAAGGAGGAAAAACTTGCCCAGAAACAACTTAAGGAAAGACAGAAGAAAGAATCCTTACTTCCCCATATATTATTTTAGATTAAAATGAAAACTAATAACGATAATCAGAGTTTTTACCTGAACTTCATTGGTTTTCTGTCTGATTGATTCTTCCTTTTCCCTAATGTCCTGCTCTAGAGAATATTTTTCTCTGTAAGATAAACAGACACATGTATTAATGATCAGTTAAATAACACAACACTGAAGTCACCTAGTAGAATCCAGGCTGGCTTTATGTAATTGACTACCTATCAGTGGCAGGTTTACCACTAACTTCAGTGACAAGCAATAGTAAGTGGACTAAAAGGAAACAAAAGTAACAGACACATCAGTACTATATACTTCATTGGTTCTCCAACTCCAAGATTTTCTGTTAATACTTCACAACTATTACCTCTGCAGCTGTGCAATTTCTTGGCTAATATCATCCAGTTCCTTCACCCCTGTAAATTCTCCTGATCCAACAGAGCTTGAACTATCCTGTTAAGAATGAAATAGTCTATTAAAATGCCACGTCGTAACAGAAGATCTTCCTTTAAAGGCTGAGGACAAAGATGGGACGCAATCCTCATTACACGCATTTGCAAAATTCTATGGGAGCCATCAAATTATCTGCAACAACCACTGAGCATGCCACACAATTCTACCTGCGAGACAGGAGAATTTTCTCTATGTCCTTTTAAGAGATGGGACATGCACAACATCAATGACTAAACTGCAGGCAATGGTAGAAGTAAAATTCAAAATTCAGCTCTGCTATAGGCAACAGCAAAGCTTCCAGGGAACTTAGTAAAATCAGATTAATTTCAGATGTCTTAAGCCTTGTCTCAACTTAATGCCCATTTCTGCAATTATACCTAACTTCCTGCAGCGCAGGGTATTTCTACAACCACCCAAGTGTACATCAGGCAAGGTTCAGAGTGTATTCTTCACCTTTTAGGCAAGAACATTGTCATCAGAAGTATTTAGGAAAGGATCTCAGCATTTGGTACAAAATTTGTCATTATTACGAGAAGGAGTGCTAGTTCTTTGAGAAAATCACTGCAGCTGAGCAAAAACTGCAACACTGAACTCACTGCTAGTATGACAAATCAGGAGAGCTACCATTTTTAAATAGTATTTTAAAAATAAAAAAGTACAGTTTGCTTACTTCGCTCACTTTGAGATTACTGCGATAACCACAGATAGTTTGGTTTTATTCAATACTAAAAAACCCCAAGAACTCAACCAATAAACCACAAACAGGTAGCATGGTAAAATGTGACATTTTTGTAGAAACAACAGGTTTAAATAAGTTAATTAAGTCCTTGCTTTTGGGTGAGCATTTCTTTTCTTAATATGCCATTGAGTAATCATAAATAACATCACCAGTCCAGAATAATCCTTCAAGCTAGCAAATCAAAGACTTCTAATACCACTTTTATATTTTCAGATAGATACAGATTTGCTGAGAGACCTGTACTGTATGCTGTACGGGATCATAATAAGGTGTTACCCAAGTTGATGATGAAATAACTTAAATGAAGCTGCTGTATTAGTTAAGATAACACAGTTCATTGTTCCACATGAACAGAAAATTAATCTGCGATATTCACAGTAGCATACAGTTTATCTCATGTAATATTCAACTGAACCACACTAGATGGAGAAAAAAAAAAGGATACCATGAACAGAATATAATGAAAAACTTAAAGCTCTTGAACCAAGGTGTATTTATTGTCCACAGCTTTGGAGAACTAGAACACGAGTAACATTAACATGCCAACACTGAGCTGCCTGTCAAAGAACGTCTTGACAGACCAATGCATCTTGAATTGTTGAGGGAAGCAATGTCACCAGGTCGACAGCCAATACCGTGACTTTACATTCATGCCAAGTGCAAGTGCCACAGAACACAAGAGCAAAGAGACAGGAGAAAGTGTAGAAATAAAAACTTTTTAAAGCTACAAGTGGCGTACACAAACAAATTTGCATTGTTTTGGACATCACAATTACTCACACGACGCATTTCTGTTAGTGCTGAGATCTCAGTTCCTACAGGGGTCAAGTAACCTGACAGAGTCTATAGGAAAAGGATATAGGAAAAACCTTAAAAGGACCAGAGCAACAGCAACAATTAAAATATATTTAAAGGCTCAAAAGCTTTCTGGTTAGGGAAAGTAAAAAAAAGTAAAGGAAAATATTATACAATTTATAGAAAAGATGAATGTGTTGACAGAGCAGAAGTATTTACTCATTTAAGTTTCAGAAATATACTAACACACTATTAAGGAAAGGAACAAAGTAGATGCTACAGTAAAATGGTGTCAGTAGTGATGGATATAGGAGTATGGACTGTCATGCTACAAGGGATGACTCAACCACTAATTCCCAACACTAGGAAGTCATCAATTTCCATTTAGCCATAAAAAAATTATTACATTTTCACGAAAGGAATTTGGTACTGATCACAGTCAGGGACAGGCTACTAAACCAGCTTTTAACAGCTGCTTTTAACAGTTCCCTGAAGTTAAAAAAAACCCCAACTTCCCTATGACAGAGGAGTATTTTTCATGCTAGGCTTTTCTCAGCATTATTATTGCTTTATTTATGGAATATTCTACTGCATTCTTCTTTACTTACAGTCTTGCTTTGTTAAAAGTTTATGCGTATTTTCAAATGTTAAAGAATTTTTAAGAGGAGGTAAAAAGTATTTGGCAATTCTTTACCACAACATTAAAAAAGTGTTACAAAATTAACATTCAAAGCCCTCTACTTTCAAAGCACGTAAGCTCAGCATTCTCTACAAATAATCAATGACTTACCTGTATGGGAGTGTTCCTCTCTGTGGGAGGGATCATATCTGGGGAGAGCACTTGCGGAGGATCAATCCCTTTACTGACCTTCTGTTGAATGAGATACATTGCTAGTGCAAACTGATCTTTGCTTAGCTTTCCCATCTGTCTTGTGTCTGCCAAAGCCCTGGTAAAAAATAGATCATACTTATAAACAGAAAAGCTTATCTCTCCTCTACCACCCATACACATGTAATTTTCTTTTGCTTATGCCTCATCAGAGCTTGTTTATTCTCGTGAAAGAGCTCCATAAACAGAGCAGTATTTTATTAGACATATTTAACTTTATAGAGCAGTGGTGCTGGAGAAAATATTTAGAACACTAAAACTTCAAAAAAACAATCAAAATTCACAGACTTGACCTATATCCTCTTCCCAGAAAAGCAGAGTATTTATTTCTCCTTTTTTTTTTTCATATAGCCCATGTATTGTAGCACAGCAACAGGACAAGTAAAAGAGGTTGGGGGCTTTTTTTTCTTTTAGTGTTAGGATTACAATTCTAGCTGGATAACCTGACTTCCCAGATCAGCAAGTTACAAAAATGCAGCTACTAGGGAATTCTTACCATATATGTGCTAGGAGATTCTGAGACAGACCTGAATGCATAAAAATGTCCTTTACTTCTTGGCCACTCACAAAACCATCCATGTCTGTGTCTGTTTTTAAGAAAATTTCATCATATCGCACTTTTTCGGACATTGGTACTACCCAATTCACAGATGGCTGCAAAACAAAGTTTTATATTTCAAAAGATAAACAGCATTTATCAATACATTGAGTATATATGACATTATTCGGGGTTGGATGTTCTTAAAATCTTGCACAATCAAATCTGATTCCCCTTTTCCTCTAAATGTTTTATCTTAATACTTTTAATCTGGATTATAAATACTGATAAACAGGTATTAATCAGTTGAAGAATATTCATTCTTTGGAAATATGGACTCAAGTAAGCATACTAAGTCCTCGGACTAGTAACACAGTAGCTTTAGAAGCTAAATTAATTATTTCTTTGGCATTAAAACAGATACATTAATAAAACCCTTCTGTGGATTCACTTTCTATGGAAAGTGAAAATTCCCCAAGATTTGCTACCTCATGTCACTCTGACTATAATTGACCTGTTTTTCCTCCATTCTTCCAACTCTTATCAGTCTCATTTCATTCCCTCCATCCAAATCACTCAACAAACATTTTCAGAAAAATGCTCACATGAGGCAGAAATAAAAAAGCAGATTTGTTTTTTCCTGCAATTTACCAATAGAAAAAAAAAAAAAAAAGAAAAAGGAAACAGGGGATGGGAAGATTTGTACCTGTGCTTGTTTGATGCTGTGCTTGGGAGACAAACTCCCTGTGCTGTTCAGACTGTTGACACTACCATGAGATGGGGTAGAACGGAGGCTGTCTTTTGGTGGAGGACTTGCAGGGAGAACAGGAACTGCACCAGGAAATACAGGCGTCTTCTTTCTTTTAGAAGGTGGTATGAGAGAAGGGGGTAATAGTGAAGGAACTGGCTCTTTCTCAAGAGCTCTATAAACCAAATGCATTGCCTGCAAAGGCAAAAAGGTCAGATAATATTAACAATTAGAAGAAAAAGTAACAAGACTTTCCAGTGTCAGTCATTTACATATTAGTAAAACAAAGACAGTAAGATTAGAGATGTAAACCAGAGCAGACAATTTTGAATGTAATTCCTTAATCTTGATGACACAGGCAAGAGGCAGTAGATGGATTTGAGAAAGATCATTTAATAACTCCATCTGAACAATGTAATAGAACAGTTGACTGTAGCAGAGAAAGCTGCAAAGCCCTTCAGAAAAAACTGAGCGATTTGCTCTGGCAGACACACTGTGAATTGAGAATTTAAAGCAACCTACCACAGCAAATTCATCCTTGTCCAGGTGACCATCTTTATCAATATCACTGAGATCCCAGACCTATTGATAAAAACAAGGATTTAGAGAACAATTTACATTTTGTGGTTTTGATGTTAATGGTCATTATATTAAGCATGCTCTCTAAAGACTCCTAATAGATTTTTTGCAAAGATCATATTAGTTATATTAGACCTTGCTAAACATTCTCTGGTGCAACAGACTGGATTAGAGTTTTCTGACAACGTGAATCAATGCTGGCTCTACAAATTCTGGATACAACACAGGCAAGGTTTGCGTCTTTCTAAGTTGCAATTATGGAGGCATCAAGCTGACTGAAAACATCCAGCAATGGCTTTCAGGATTGTCCAGAGGGTGTGGGCTAGCAGACTGTACAAATTTGCCTTATAAATTAAAATATTTTAGAGAAGTCAATGCATTTCTAATTTGCATTCCATTCCTAAATTTCTAGCTTTCATTTTTAGCTTGTCCTGGTTTGAGCTAAATAGAACTAATTTTCTATTTAGTGGTTTTACTTTTGAGCTCAGTCTCTTGTAAGTGGCTGTACTTGCTGAAACTAACGGCATGTTTTTCTGAACAGCGTTCACTTCTACAAGTGATAGTGCTTGAATGTTATGTAAACATCACAAGGCTGCTGTCTCACCATGGGTGCCGTAGCTGCACCTGTGGGGAGGAGCGGACCCAAAACTGACCAACTAAATATTCCATCCCACGTATGTCACACTGGGTATAAAGCTGAGGGATGACAAGGGTCTCGGCCCCTTCTCTGCCCTCTGCTCTTCTGCTCCTGCAATGGCCGAAGTGTGAGCAGAACCCTGTTAGTTCATCTGCCTCCAATCCTGATCTGTGTGTTCCTGAATCCAATTCCTGCATCCTGCTCCCACTTGCTACTGGGTCCAGACTGGGACTTTTCCAGTGCCCTGCTCCGCAGAGCCTCTGGTGGCATAATCATCATTAGAAGGTGTGGGGGGAGGATTTTATATTTGTTTTATATATATATATATTTGTACATATTCCATTACTTTCCCCTGTTTACATTATTATCCTATAGGACTAGTATTATTGTTTCATTAAATCTGTTAGTTCTATTTTCCAACCCATAAAGTCTCTCTCCCTTGTTCTTCTCCCTTCTGGGGAGGGGAGAGGGGTTAATAGAGAGTGTCTGTCCAGGATTTAGTGGCCAGCCCAGCCCTAAACCACGACACAGTTAAAAATATACATCCATCCCCCTGAAGAAGAGAATTTAAGGATTTAGCAACTTTAGTTCATTGTTAGGTCAAGTAGAGCCAGCCAATGAAACATGCAGGAGATTTAAGAAGGATACAAAACTTTGTGCCCTCTAATACTCAGCCATCAACGAACACCACTTAATCATCAGTATGACTTGGACACAGCATGGTAGAGCAGACAGAATGCTAAGACTGAGGCTCAACCATCTGAACTCCACTTCCAGCTTTACCACTGGCCCCCTGTACATATTTAAGCTAGCTGATTAGTCCTTTGCCCATTTCCTCAGTCTCCTATCTCGCCCACAAACTTTTCTGGAAGTGGAAAAAGCTTCCTGCATTTCTGTAGTGACAGTAACAAGAAAAGAACATAAAGCCTTCAAGACTGTGTACTTCACAACATTCAAGTACAGAATTAAAACAAGTCACACTTGGATTCTGTAGATAATATAGAGAAAGAGGCAGTTCTTCCTGAAGAGATGAAAGTATATCATGCAGATACAGCTCTTACACAGAATGCATTCATTCATATCAATATGCAAAACAAAGAATACATATTTTAAATGGAAGCAGACAAATAAGATTTGCTTCTCTTGCAAATATGCAACCGATGCACTAAACTCAGATCTCAGTAGTACTTATAAAAATACATGGGAAAAAATACTTGACAATTTGACAGCTACAATAAACTGCGATGTTTTAAAGTGTTCTCTTGTACAAACAGCAGATAGATTGAATGATATGCCTAATAACTTGTATTTGGAAAAATGACAAAACAGTGTAATATACTATAAAAGCTATAATGGTTTAGGAGAGCTTCTTCATGTTTTTAAACAATTAAAATCAAAATGTCTAGCTCTTAAAATGAATAGAGAGATAACGAAGCCAATCTATCCTAGGGCCCAAATTACTACTACTATTATTATTATTTCTAAGTGGAAGACTTCAGAGCCTACTTAATGCTCTTGCTATACAGCATGCACTTGATGTAAAATCTCAGCCAAAACCTGATCTATGTTGATAAGTTACATTTAAATATTTAACATTGCAACTACGAGAAGCTAAATAGAGAATAGCTGAATCTAAACAGCATACTTACCCTTCCTAGGATATCAAGAGGTAGCTTTGAATTCATCAGTACTGGTTTTACTTTGTCTCCTGAAAGTAAACCATTTACTGGCAAAAGGCTTTCAAAAATACCATCAAACTTTGCTTTTTCTTCCACCTAGTTGGTAAGAAATAGCCTGAATAAGTAAAAAAGTGTGCCTGTGTGAGTGTTGAAAATGAGATCTTGCAAGAAATTAAGACTGGTCAGTCAAGTATTCAGTTTAAATTTCCAAGCTTCCTTGCAAGTGCCACCATGCTGTATTTAAACATAACCCCAAGGAGCTAGATTTAGGAGCTTAATTTCAAAGCTAAGGTTATGATAACTAAGAGATTTTAACATGTGGTATACAGGATGCATTTCTGTAGTGTTGTAAAAGAACAATGCATTCTGACTAAAACACTGCTGGCCAGATTTTAAACCAACTTTGACAAACTCTGTAAAACTAAAAACTAATCTTCCCAAATAATTTGCTTCCCACTTTAATGTACAAGCAAGTAAAAAGATACAACAAATCAGCATTCAAAATAATTTTACTAAATTTCTACCTTTTGGAAAATGTTTGCATTTGAAAATTAACCAAACACAAATATTCCCATGTATGTATAAAAAGTTACTTTTTTCCCAATGATATACAGTGTGTGTATCACTGAATACTAATTACAACATACGAACTCAAGCTTTAAATTAATACTTTGGGATGGATTTGGTGAAATGCTTTGCCGTTCTCAGTGGGGATCCTTTATACAAACATGAAAGTGCCTACTATTAGGGTTCTGGAAGAAATCCAGGCAGAAGATTAAAATTCATTGTGTCTTGAAAACATCACACCAGGGGTTGTCAAAGGTTTGTTTAATACTTATTTCAAATATAAAACTACAGCTCAATATTCTCTATTGTGCACAATTCTGTCATCAGAAAGGGAGGGCTTCTGAAATGGGAACTGTATTTGATACAGAACTCTCACTGGGAAAATTACAGACAAGGAAAATATTTACTTTTAAAGAATGGATGGAATGTGTTGTCTTTTACACTTACCCTAACAGCCCAGTGAGTCTCTGTTGAAGGTGGTGTGACCAGCAAAGGACTGCTAGTGTCATGCTAAAAGTTAAAGAATTTTTTATTTATATGTATATATAAATACAGACACTTCTGCCTCTAACCCTCACTAATTGCTTTAAGAGATATATACACGAAGCTCAACTACACTGAAAAAAGGAAAAAAAGCTGCACATGTACCCAAATTAAAAAAAAAAAAGAGTCATACAGATTTATACTATCACAGTACTTCGATAAGGACATTAAGAAACCAAACACAGAACTAAGACAAGCTAAAGGACGTTCCACAGTAGCTACTGCAGGCAAAGCTGCTGTCATACCCTTGACTACACATTTCTGTTGACCTAGCCCATAAATAACCTTTAAAAAAAAAACCTGAAATTTTATTTTTCAGAAGTTTAGAGTCTAGCTACAACAGCTTCCCGAGCAAGCTGACTGTCGTTAAACTTGCATAAGTTCTGCAGTCCAGGAAGGGGCTGGTAGATGTTACTCAGGAAGACAGGACTACAGCACCCATGACTGCAGTTGTCTTAAGGAACAGTCTGACAGCAGCCTGAAGTCTCAGAACAGTGACATTTATGAAACAGAAGATTATCCCAGCATTCCAACTGCAGACTTAGTTCTCGTATAACACACACATACATTTAGGTATATATTACTTACAAATTTAGGAGGTGGCACAGTCAAGTTCAGACTGGTGAGGTTAACATCGTGGCCATTCTGTGCACAGGCTACAAGGCGCAATGCGACATAGAAACCCTACAAACAACAGTGTTTTCTATTTAAAAAAGCAACTGGTTTAAATCAGTCTCCAATTACCCATTTATGATTTTTACTAACACTGTGCATGTGCGACTCAGTGAAGTATGGAAACAACAGATGTACAGCCCCATTCAGTTAACTGCACAGTGACAACCACTCCACTGCTTTAAAGATGATTCAGGAAAAACTTTACATGGAACAAAGAGCAGAAAACTTCAAAGCTTGTTTTTAAGAAGGACTCTCCCATTATTAAGTAAATCTCAACATTTTCCTTAAAAACTAATGATGTTTTTAAAATTCTCCATATCTACAAGTAACTTGGTACTTGATATTCCTAGCCATTCTTAGTAATGCTAGTTGTATCTTTTCATGTAAGAAATACTTCTAAATTAAATCTTAAAATCATAGTTTGGATTCGTGAAAGACCTAATGACACTGTATCTATACATCACACACACTGATTATTTACAAAACAAAAGAGACAGAAAATTAGATCAAAACTTCCCCAGCAGCCTCACTAAGTAATATACTCAGATAGAAGCAGTGCTAGGAAAAACACCCGTAAACAAAACTTTCAAAACAGCAACCCAAGGATAACTGCTATTAATTTCAGGGTTTTCTTGAAACAAAGCTAATCTATGGAAGGTAACATAAAAGGTCCACAGACACATTCCATTTACCTGTTTATCCAAGTATCCTTTACCCTCCGGGTCAGCCAAATCCCATATCTGTGGAGATACCAAATAAAAGTCATTCTTATTTAAATCTCCAGTTAACAAGAAAAATGTTATACGAAAGACAATTTTTCCTTCTAGATTCCTATAAAACTCAGAGCAATACCTGAAGCTGTTACCAATCTGTGGTTAACCCAATGTTCAAAGCATCTGATTTGCATTACACCAAATTCCTTTTTGAAAATCTGTTCTGCTCAACGTTAGCTTTAAACAACTGTGCAAATAAATGCTGCATTATCAAATTCCTTCAACTTACTTTTCCAAGGATAATATCAGAGAGACCAGATTTTTTAAGAAACAGTGCAGCTTCACTTGCCCCAACTCTCCCCGTGTATGTTGGATCTACCTGAAAGATACAAAAATTCATTCAGTGGAAGCACATCTGTCATGAAAGCAGAGATAAAGAATGAAACTTCTCGTCTCTAGGTCGAAAGGATTTATACAAGCATGCATTAACACTCAGCAGAGAGAATCTACAGAAGTTTAGCACTGTAATGGGGAAAAAAAAAGACAGGAAAATTCTAGGGAAGAGGAAACTGCACTTTTTAAAAACAAAAACAAAAACCAAAAACAACTACCTGTTTGTAGTAAGTTTCGTATAATGGATTCCCAGTAGAAAACTGAAAAACAAGAAGAGACGTTAAGAAAACAAAGAGTGAACTGCAATCATTGATAGCCCAACTTCAGGGACCGAGAGAAAAAAAAGTGTATAGTGCTTTGTGTATTACTTCTATCAAAACTACACACTGGTAAGGCAATCTGCTGTGTTCCAAACTGGAAACTTGAAAGTGTGGGTAACAGCAAACCCCAAAAACTCGCAGCCAACAGACTACTGTCACATTTCAAAACTTCTTATTCACCAGCATCCATATGTATGCTTGCACTTTTAATTAACAACACTACATGGTAATGAGGTTTTGTAGAACAGCTTTGAACTATTTGCCAAGGAATTTCAGGTCACACTTTGAGAAAGGCTGATATCAAAGACAGAGTTTTCAACATAATGCTGACCTGACCACCTCCTGCATTGTACACATACTTATGGAATATTTTCAGCAGACAATTATACACACACAGAACTGTGGTATCAAAATGTGTCTGTGTTTATGCATTTTCACGACTAGGATCTTAAACTGAAACAAAGTAAAAAAATACAATGAGTGGTTAATTAACAAATGTCACAATTCCCTGACAACGCTGTTTGAAGACTTCAGCTTGGTGCTGTCACTGATTTACACCAAAGCAGCAGACAAAGGCAGGCCCTGCTTTTTCGTGCCCTGAAAAAGCAGATTCCTCTTTCCTCTTGCTGACATTCCAAGCAAATGGGAACTGAAATGCCAGACGAGGTAGAAGCCCTAGCACTCATCTTCTCACTTGCCTCCTACAACTGCCACACAAGTTCTGGCCACGTGCAGGTCATACCTCAACACTATTCTCCAGCCTCAATGCCAAAAGAAAAACTTTACAATCCTTAGAGGGGTCAAAAGCCTTAAAAAACAAGCAACAAAACAACCCGAAAAAATACTGTTTAATGACCAAGATGCAGAGATGTCGAAACATCCCAGAACCTACTTAGGACAACTGCTCCCCACCTACAGGACACAAATCAGACGCCTGACGGACGATTATTTCACAGTAACTTTGATCATTGGTATGTCACCTCCCAAACGCTACCCGCTTCCTTGTCATCCACGTGGACTTCCAGATGTTCTGCCTAAACTGAGGGGAAGGCAGACAGGAATTTGATAAAAGGAAAGACCAATGAAGAGCATGAAATTTTACTTTACACAAAGAGAATCTTCCTGTAAGTTTACAATAAACATACAAATCTTGATTTAAGAAGCTACCCAAAATAACTAAGCCCTATTAATCAAAAGCAAACACCAAGCTCTTTCAAGATCTAAGTGTTCTACTTGGCTAGAAAGATTATGCATTTTCAGAAGAGCTTTCTAAACATCTTAGATGTACTTCGCTTCTATCCATCAACAAAATAAACCACTGTGACAATCCTACATCAGAACACTAGAAGCTCTCGCTCTTCCAGAAGCTGGGCAGAAGCTCAGAGGAAAGCCTCGACCATAACTAAGAAACGTGACTCATCTTCTTGCTGGCTTCTACACAATCAGCACAGGTAAGCACTGCGTTCCTGTCCAAAGTAGGAAACACATAATTCAGAGAAAAGGTGGAAGTAGGAAATAGCCTGTGCAACTCTGAATAAAATCTAGTACGTTTTAGCCCGCTATCACCCAACCATATACCTCTCACTTATCCAGAGACTCAGATAAGCCAGCCAAAGACCAGCTACAAGCTCCTCTCGTTAATTTGGCGAGTATCCTAGAGCATGCAGAGACTGGATTCATACCAAGATACAGAGCAACTCGCTCCAGCAGCAGTGCTGAATGATCTCATCCCATCACCACTCTTGCCATCCTCATTTGGTATCATCAGCCCTGACAGACACCTGACTTACCTGGCAGAGGTGGCAGGAATCCAGGGTGATGTGCTTAAGTGCTGTGAAGTTTCTTCTACACCAATATATTCATCCAAGCACTCCTGGAAAGCACTTCATCACTTGACTATCTACATGCAGAATTTTACAAAGATTAAGCCCCTCTGACCGACTTACCTAAATGACTGCATCTCTGTGATGAAGCAGACCAGACAAAATGGGCTCAAGTGATAAAAATAGCATAGCTGCCTACCTACCCATCACCACACGTGACCACATCACTACCACTCAAGACGATTCTGTAATTTGATGAACTCTGCAGATGAAGAACCTACACAAGACAGTATCAATGCTGGCAAACAGAGAAAAACACTTTGAAGAGTTTACAGTTGATAAGTGGTCAAAGGAGAGCAGTTTAGTTTGACTTACAGTTCAACAACCCTCTGGTTTCTATGCCTACTCCATATTCCCAAAAATGTCACCTATGACCAACACTTTACAGAGCCTCCCAGACACTTCAAAACCCTGGTACCTTGTTGTTTGGTCTCTAAATTGATTTCCCATACAAATCTGAAGTTCCAAGTCTCAAACTTGCACTCTCACAGCAGATCTGGTACGCACATGGATACGTCTCCATGTCTCTTAACACAAGTCTGGGAAAAGTGCAGGCATAAGCTGTGGCAAACACAAAGATCTCTGCATCAGATGAATTCTTTTCCCTGGTTTCCTCTTGTTTCACAGTTTTCTTCCGGCCACTCTAGTCACATCATGTAACAGATACAAACAGGTACTGTGAAAGAGGTAAAACCAAGGTGTCCCACAAAGATGAGAGCCAAAAGAAGGTTGCTGCTGCTCCAGAAAGATTACCTTTGCCCTCACTCTACCTGCTGAGTATCCTGAGTTGTTTCAAAAGACTGAGCTACAAAATGATCTGCACTGCCCCAATACCTCTAATGTAACTCTCCATAACCTCCTGAGGCTGCAGGTTGAACATGCCTGGCACAGTGGAAAGACCACTGATAAGGTGATCAAATATTCAAGAAAATAAAGATATCAAAAATAAATCAAACCAAATTTCAGTTGTTGTTTAACTCCAAGGCCTGATTTTACACACTTGCTCTTCAACTGGTTTTGGGTACAGCCAGTTGAAAAAAGACAGCTGTCTTCTAATGTGAAGTAGTTGGCACACTTAGACACCTAAGTTCTCTTTCATAAATAATCAAAAATGTAACTTCACAGAACAACAGAACCATAATAAAATTCATTTATGAGAACAAATATGATTAAACACTTTCACATACTTGAATTATCCATATTGCTTTTAGCTCCTAATATGTTGATATCAATATTCTTATTTTTTATCTTTCTGATTGAACATAATTCAACATTACAGCACATGTAACCTCTCCTATTCTTTTTAATACAAAGCATTTCTGGCATTTACTGTAACTAGCACGTATCTCTGTAGTAATCATGAAATTGAGGCTACTAAAAAAGTTTATTAATTTCCAGGAAAATTCTGTTTACTGCCCTGATTACAGCTAGACTACTCTTGACAGTTCAGTATAGAAAAAAAAGTTTGAAAACTAAGATGCTTGCAATTAATTAACTGGGAAATAATATGTCAAAATAACGGATATGTTAACAGAAAATGGCCCTTCCCCCCCCCAAGATAATGTACTAATGGGTTGGGTTTTTTTGGGTTTTTTTTAAAGATACTATTGAAGGCAGCCTCTCAAATATCAATTAGAACTTAAACCACACAAAAGCAGGATTTCTAGTATAATAAGCATTTGATACATTTTTAGCAATGCACTATCAAGGTTTCACAACAACAAACTCTTTCAAGTCCAGTGTTTAATTTACATATATATTTTGCACCACATAATTTGAAAACTTCTGGTAACAATTTGTATGTTCATGGACATTTTCAGACGTTTCTGAGCATGTTCATTTAATTAAACAGACATTAATCAGGACTCCTACTGCTATTTGGAAGCTAAAACGCAGTGTGCTTTCTTAAGGCACACAGCAAATCACACATTAACCAAGCATCACATAACTCTATTGAAAGATACATTTTCAGAGTATCAGAAATAAAAGTCCATTATTAAAAGGAAGTAAATATATTTAAATAATTTGAACTATTAATAGCAGTTGTTCTGAATTCCTGACTGGCCAAGCCACAGTGTAGAAAACAGTTTTAATTTCAAGGCATTGGGGGGTGCTGGGGTGGTGTTGCTTTTCTTTTGTTTTAAAGGAAATATGTAAACTGACTGTCTTCACAGAAGCACGGGAGAGAATAAACAGTGAGCACACTGTTCAGGCTTACATTATTTGGGTGAGAAATCGATAAAACTTACAACAACACTAACAGCCCAAGGATCCCAAACATTAAACCAGAGCTCAAAACAGCCCCTGCCCAGAGACGTGCCATCCTCCTTGTGTCAGACAAGCTCCATGGCTCAGGGTCTCCCCTGCAGAAGCCTCATTTCTCCTGCTGATGGGTGAAAGTCTCCTTTCCATTCCTATGAACCAAGTCCTTTCCCGGTGCACCTCCCAAATATTAAGCACAGTCATGTCACGCCATCACATAACCCCGTGTGACAGAGAGGAAAACAGGGTGACAGGACCAAAACCAGAGTCGCGAGCAGACGGCGACCCCCATCCCTCCAGCCCTGCACCTCAGACCTCCAGACCGCATTAATCCCCGCAGCTGCAGCTTGGGGAGGAAAAGCCTCTGCGTTGCCCTGCCCCA
>NW_010191497.1:0-28044 GCF_000695765.1 Mesitornis unicolor
TCAAATTTAGTAGAAACATGATCTGGTCCACGCAAAATTCTCCCATTAGACCTAATGCAAAGGAAATGACCCTGCATGGCACGCTGCAGCCTTTTGGGTTTGATGGGAGTTCTTCCGTAGTAATCTGGACTTGCTGTCAGCCTACAAGTATGTGTATAATTACCCTGCTGGTTTGCCTTTGTTTAAGAAAAATAAAATAATTTCTTAGTTTGATTCCTTTTCATCCTCTTTGGAGAGAAGATCGTGGGTTTGGAATGGGCCTTCCTTCAAACCTATGTTTCACAGCCTATGTTTATCCTTTACTCCATTGCCGGTGTTAATCTGTTTTGAAAACTGAAGTAAAAGTTGACTTATTTACTTATCATTCCTGTTTTGCCCTGTAGGATTTGCTCACGCTCCGATAAAAATGTTGGAGATTCCCTTTTCCTTTCATCTTGAAGTCTCAGAGAGAGTGAGGCTCTTCCTTTCTCAAGAAAGAGCTAAATAGTCCAAAACACAATACCCAGAGACGTATCAACTTCAAAAATATTTTCAAACACTGGAATCATCTGCTTAACTGAAAGAAAAACCTTTAATACTGTTTTTAACAGTGTATATTTTAAATGTGTACTGCTCTGAAGGGTGCTGGACATTGATGGTATCTCAGATGGCTTTGTAGCTGATACTTGATGGATATGATAAGCAGTATATGTTCTTAGTTCACTGGGATTCTCACTTCATCTTAAAATATCAAAATACAGAAGTATGATCATAAATACTATTTGGTATTTTGTGTTCTGATATTTAATTCAGTAGGCAGTGTGCTTGTGTTTTTAGTGAATTTCTCAAATACAATTACTCGTGTTGTGGTTTAGTAATTGCAGTAACTAATGCTCCCGTAATTATAAGGCTTTTGTTTTGCTGGGAAATGCTTCCCATATCATCATCTTCTTTATGTGTTATGACATGAAGTATAATAAAACTGTATGTGGGTTAAATTTAGAACTGTTCTAACATGTTAATTTATATTTTTTGCTCAAAAATAATGTTTGAAGCTTATGACAAATTATTATGAATAAAAGTAATTTTAAAACCATGTTTTAAGTGGACTTGTTTGAAGCATTTGACACTGTCCCGCATGACATCCTTATCTCTAATTTGGAGAGACATGAATTTGGTAGATGAACCACTCACTGGATAAGGAATTGGCTGGATGGTTGCACTCAGAGTTGTGGTCAATGGCTCAGTGTCCAAATGGAGATCAGTGACAAATGGTGTTCCTCGGGGGTTGGTATTGGGACATCTTTGATAGCGACATGGACAGTGGGATTCAGTGCACCCTCAGCAAGTTTGGGGTGTCACCAAGCTGGGTGGTGCAGTTGACACACTGGAAGGAAGGAATGCCATCCAGAGGGACCTGGACAGACTGGAGAGGTGGGCCCATGCCAACCTCATGAAGTTCAACAAGGCCAAGTGCAAGGTCCTGTACCTGGGTATGGGCAAACCCAAGCACAAATACAGGCTGGACGGAAAATGGATTGAGAGCAGTCCTGAGGAGAAGGACTTGGGGATGTTGGCTGATGAGAAGCTCCACATGAGCTGACAATGTGCGCTTGAAGCCCAGAAGGCCAACCATATCCTGGGCTGCATCAAAAGAAGTATGGCCAGCAGGGTGAGGGTGGTGATTCTGCCCCTCTGCTCTGCTCTCATGAGACCCCACCTGGAGTACTGCATCCAGTTCTGGGGTCCCCAACGCAAGAAGGACATGGAGCTGTTGGAGTGGGTCCAGATGAGGCCACAAAGATGAGCGGGGGCTGAAGCACCTCTCGTATGCGGACTGGCTGAGAGAGTTGGGGCTGTTCAGCCTGGAGAAGAGAAGGCTCCAGGGGGACCTTACTGTGGCCTTCCAGTTCCTGACGGGGTCCTATAGAAAAGCTTGGGAGGGACTCTATCAGGAAGTGTGGTGTGAGGATGAGGGGGAATGGTTTTATGTTGGAAGAAGGTAGATTTAGACTGGATATTGGCAAGAAATTCTTTATTATGAGGGTGGTGAGACACTGGCCCAGGTTGCCCAGGGAAGCTGTGGATGCCCCCTCCCTGGCAGTGCCCAAGGCCAGGTTGGATGGGGCTTTGGGCAACCTGGTCTGGTGGGAGATGTCCCTGCCCATGGCAGGGGTTGGAACTGGCTGGTCTTTAGGGGTCCCTTCCAACTCAAACCATCCTATGATTTAAAAGAAAAAGCTTTATGATTTATATGGTATGCTTTGAAGCTACTGTAGACAGAAAACATCTGGTGACACTTTCACTGGTCGGTCAGTAGTTGCAGATGGTCTCTCTTTTACAGCTGTCATCCAGCTTTGTATGTAGAATGTCTACAGTGGAAAAATCTTTTGCTGGATGAATAAACAAAACAGCACAAGGAGGCCAGCAGGCATATATGTTTCTACAAGACAGGAAATTAAATAAGCTATAAAAATTTAAACCAAGACTAGTGTTTAAAATGTTCATTATATTCTGGTTTCTGTTTCTTATGCTCTGTATCTTTCTATGTGACTACTGAAGTAGATCATAAAACAGAAGTGATAAGCAGATAAAGACTAGTTTAGGAGTGATCCTTTACCTAAGTTTGAGGTGTTGGCTTAAGCAAAGGCAGGTGGCTATAGCTAGGCTTTAAGGTTAGATTAGCATGTTAGATCTGATGCAATGCTTGTGCAGTCTTTTAACATTCAGTGCTGAAAAATGTTGTCTTTTGAGAATAATCAATGTGTAAGAGAGGTGTAATAGAAAATTTCTAAAATGGCAACGTTCTTGTTGGTTTGTTAAAGAGAAGAAAAACCTTGACATCTGCATTCTTCATCAATTTTTCTTATTCCATTCATGATGAGATGTTGTATTCAGCTGTTGTATTCAGACGTGATGCACAACAGCAAAAGAATCTTGAATCTGAGGATGAAGAAAAAGAGGTGTGGAGGGAAAGCGAGGAGTAGGAATAAAGGCTGAAAAAAGTGTTAACAGCATGATGAGTGTTGCAGATAAACTTGATTTTTACATGAAAATAAACACAAAGGAAGGAACTTTGTTAAAAGTTCAAATGCACCAAGCAGGATAGTGCTGCTAAAGATACCTATTGCAGTGCAAATGTACAGTTCTTGACACTAAAAATATTTTTCTTTATAAATTCACTTGGAGTGCATGAATCTTCATAACATGTTGGTTACATGTGCCTATGTTTGGTTTTGGGAAAGTTTAGCCTTTAGAAAGAACAGAGCAGATTTCTAGGTTCAGTCACTTGTAAGGCCATTTAATGCTCTCCGCTGATGTTCAAAGCTGTTGGCCAGGAATAAAAAGGAACAGGGAAGTGGATTGTTTGGCTCATTTTAATGTGCACTGTGCTTGTAATACAGCGTTCACCGAGTTTGATTCTCAGTGTCTATTGAGATACTTAAAGGAGGATAAAAGTGGTGTTTTGATTTTGCTTTTTACAGGATCCGTATACTTGGTTTTATCCTGTGTGCTTGTTCGTGTGCATTTTATAACCTCGCACTTTGATTAAATTCTTGTTGGGGGATTTTTCTTCTCTGTCTCCCCATCCCCCTTCCTGCTTCTCCTGGTTTGGCTTAAAATGCAGAGTGCTTGTTGCAATACCCTTACGCTGTTCTGCCCAGCTCCACGGCATCTGAAAAGTGCTTTGCTGTATTTGCTGCCAAAGAGCTTGCCTAGTCATGCAGAAACTTGCTTTAAATGCCGTTTGGTTGATAGGGATGTTGGCGTTCCCTGTTGTCACCGTGATGCATTTCCTCGGGTCTGTGCCCCTTGAATTGTTTCCTTCCACTTCCAAGTATCAAACTCTGGTTTACTTCATCATCAAAAGCTTAGAAGTTAAGAAAGAAAAGAGTTTTTTCTTGATGGCTCCAAGTGTTAGGATGCAAGTGTGTGTATGGCTTTACTGTGTCATTCCAGGTGGCCACATTTCTGTTATTTTATGGGAATCGTATACCTGTGCCTGCCCAAAATCTCTTCCTTAGCTGGCTGTGTTCAGGGAAACAGGGGGAAAATATTTGAGAGTCAAGAGGCAGAAACCAGTGGTTGTCTCAGAGCATTTCTTACACTGCCTTGTTTGAGCTATGCTGTATGTCTGCACCTTTCCACGTTCAGAAGACAATTTGTTGTGAAATACAAGGTTACCTAATGTGATTTAAGAACTTTGTGGGTTTTTCTTAATTGTTTAAAATACATGTAGCTCATCTTTCTGGAAAGAGATCGGAAAAAAGTCTGCATTTTAAAGTTAAAGAAGTTTCTCTCTCTGTTCACAGGTCAAATTGACTTTCTAAAGGACAGTGAGCATTTCTGACTTGTGGCTGGCTTGAGAAGACCATCACCAAGCTGTGCGGAGACGTTCTTTGAGCTTCTGCTCTTATGTCTCTAATGGACAAACACAAAGTGAAGCGGCAACGTCTGGATCGCATATTTGAAGGTTAGACATTGTAATTTCTAATGTTCACTGCGTCAACTGATTTCATGGATTACTGAGACTTCTGGAGGCTGGAACTCTTCTCTTTTGGTCATTCAGTGTATTTTTAATTGAGTGGCAGTTCCTGTTGGGATTGCATTAACTGTGCACAAATGCTGGTTTGGGGTGAAAACAGATCTAGGCGAATAAAAGCAAATAGTGTGCGAACTCTGTACTGTTCTACAGTTAAGATTGCTTTCAACTTTGTGTTTTACAGTGTTCTACCCAAATGTTGTGAAAGATTGTGCTTTTATATCAAATAACAGTTGTGGCAGGATAAGATAACCCTGCAATGCTTTTTAAGGTGTTTCTTTACAGACATGCTTCATATAGATGGATTTAACAGCCTGTGTCTGGTCCTAGGAAGGAAGTAGAAAATAATAGGAAGATAAACAAAAATAAAAATCCTAGAAGACCCCCAAGTTTTAGTGAATATTAACAAAAATACCCTGAATTCTAGTGAAAGGAGTGTAGTCATTTGGGTCAATCATTTTACCTTAAGTCACAAATGACTGAGTAGTTATGACTGTTCTTTACTCATTTGCTTTTAGAGTTGGTGTGCAAGCAGGTTGGGGGATAAGGTGCACTATTTTTAAGAATATATACGAATTATTTGGGCTAAATGATTTTTTATATTGAAATGTTAGCTTCTCCATAAAAGGCAAGGCAAGTAAATTCTTTACTGTGAGCGTGGTGAAACACTGGCCCAGGTTGCCCAGGGAAGCTGTGGATGCCCGCTCCCTGGCAGTGCCCAAGGCCAGGTTGGACGGGGCTTTGGGCAACCTGGTCTGGTGGGAGGTGTCCCTGCCCATGGCAGGGGTTGGACTGGATGAGCTTTAAGGTCCCTTCCAACCCAAACCATTCTGTGAGTCTAGGATAGCAGTTCATTTCTTCTGGCTTCTGGGTAAGTGGTCTCTGCATGATCTCTGACACTGGAGCAGTTGAAACATTTGCTCCTCCACGCGTTGGTCTGGAGCAGTTTTTTGAGCAGCTGTGTTGGTGTAAGCAGGCTCTGGCAGCTGATTTCCGTCCTTGGTTTTTCCCCTTTCTTTGTGCCAGTACGAATGTAACCATACGATGAGCTAGATTGAGAAGATGACTCACACTAAAAATAGACTTTCTTGTTGGTATATTTCCCATTTAGGTGAATTCCTCAGTCCAGGTCACTGCAGTTGCATTGAAAGGGGGCAGTTGGAAAGGATCAGTGAGGGGCTCTGGGATCTTTTACCCTGATGTAGCCAGAGAAAGAGACATTTCAGCAAATTATCAAAGGGTGCAGTTCCACAGCTGGTTTAGGTGATTCATCTCCCTGTCAGTCTCTCCTAAAACTGGCCAAGCCCGACCCTGATTGCCAGGTCCAAACTGTTCTTGCGTCCAACCTAGGCTGGTTGGCCAGGCAGGCAGTTGAATCTGCTCGCTGGAGACTAATCCCTGCTCAAAGAAATGGGGAACTGGCTGCTGAGGATGGGAATTTGGGAAGGTTGCCCCTCTTTCCTGGCTGCTCGGCCGATGGATCAGCTGGAAATCAGCTGGGTGTGCTGGTGCAGAGAGTGCATGGTCCTCTCTTCTCTGTTCCCAGCTTCAGGGTTTTACACTTCAGGTCCTCATCCTACAGTCTCTGTATCTGACCCATCAATAAAAAATGCAGAATATTAACTTGACAGAGTGCTCAAATTTTAATTTTTTTACGGGTTTTTTTGGCCTGTGTTAGTGAACTGAATTGGCAAATTGTGAGGAGGATGGAGAAGCCCGTCCCTTTTCATGGCAACCTGCACTTATAACAGCTCAACCCCCTTTGTGGACTTTCAGCCTCCTTTTAGGCTTATATTGATCAACAGGACAACTTAAGAGGAAAATAGAGTCTGTGATGATGTGGGAAGGAATCTTATGATGGACAGAGGTGACAGACCAGTAGCCACTGTCACTGTTTAAAACAGTGGCTTTCCCCAGGCCGTGTGTTCACATCGAGTGATGCTGTTTAATCAGGGCCTTTTGTCTGGCTTGTTTTTCCCAGCCTGGCAAAATTCACTGCATCCTACTGGTAAAATCTGTGCGGCCATGCAGTACAGGGACTTGATCCAGTTGAAAAATAATGTAGGAAAAAAGTTTATTTAGCCACCTCTTCTTCCTAATCCCATTTACCATGAGCTAGACAAATACCTCTGCTGGAAAAACAGAGTGGGAAGACCAGGCAGAAGATGATCAAGAGGAGAGGGGGCGAAACAAAGGAGATGGAAAAATGCTTGAAGTTTTATGGTTACAGGAATTTAATTTGGCTCTCTAAAATGTCAGAGCTGTATTTTGCCCTTGAGTGTCTGTGTTCAGATGTCCAAATGTTCTTTGAGGTTTGTAAACACAGCTCTGGCCGATGTTTTTAAGTCACTGTCCCCTGCAGCTGCCTGAAGTGGGATAAAAGCTGGGGGATTGGTTTGTTTTAAAAAGGCTTTTCCCAACATATGGTCCTGTTCAGGTTTCAAAATTAAATATGCAGGGTTGTTCTCTGATATATGTGCTTCCATAACACAACCTAAATATTTTGTGTTTTAGGAATATGCATAATGTTTTCCAAAGCTGAGGAAACTGAATGAGCTGTATAACTGTTAAAGGTGGTTTACCTTCTCTGTCAGCTTTTTTGTTCATCAGCTCGTGTATAGCTTTCTTTTCTTAATCTTCTTCCTCAGATGAGAATTATTTTTAAGATGCATTTTCTTTTTATTTCAAGTTCCACTTAAAGACAGGTTCCACTCACTTAGTAACTATTACTAATATATATAAATAAATTGTTCAACATAAAAACTTGTGATGGGCAGGTGTTAGTACATTATTAAGTCCATAAAGAGATGCCAGTGTGACGTACATTTCATTACCGTTTGTGCATGAGGATGGGTTAAAATTCAGTTTCTGACAGCGGCATTAGCCCGGTTCTCAAAGTGAAATGCTCACGTTAGGAACATGCGCACCGGGTTGCGCGCAGCTTTTGCCATGGAGCTAAAGGATTTCCTCACATGCTCTTGTAAGTTAAGTGACTGCATGCAAAATGTTGTTTGAGTTGAAGTGCTTTCTTGTGGCTTTGGGTAATTTGTACACTTGCTTATAGTAACTAATCGTACAAATTAAGCAACAAATTGATCAGGCATCACTGGATTTCCTATTACCTTGTGAGTCAACGATAGCATGGTAGTGGTACTGCTGAATTTCAGTTGATACTCAATGCAGGAAAAAAAAACCTGACTGTATTACTTTGGGAGCAATTAATTCTTTTGTAATGTAGCTGAGTAAGTAATTTTGTCTCTGAGGTACCTATGATTCCCTTCAGTGATTTCTTAAATGTGAAACTGAATTATTTGCTTTTAATCCTGAAGCTGTTTGCAATTGTATTTTCTTGCACATTTCAGTGGTCTGCCACGTTCTTGCGTGTATCATCTCAAAAGGGTGGTAGAAAATGTGCTTTGTCATGCCAGTTTATGTAGTTGTATAAACTAGGGCTTGTTTAGATGATGGAAATTGAAGATCGTCCCTTGAAAAAGCCAAATACTAAAATCTGGTTTCTAACTTCCACCAGTAGCTGGGAATTACACTTAGATATAAAGACATGGTTCTAGGCTTTCTGAGATGCTATATTAAACTC
This sequence comes from Mesitornis unicolor, assembly GCF_000695765.1. Classification (NCBI taxonomy): domain Eukaryota; kingdom Metazoa; phylum Chordata; class Aves; order Mesitornithiformes; family Mesitornithidae; genus Mesitornis; species Mesitornis unicolor. The sequence goes on from NW_010191497.1 coordinate 8,118, forward strand.
GCCTCACAATTTATGAAATAAGGTTTAGGATTCTTCTCTTGAAGATAAATAGTATCAAGGCATGTGAAAGATTAATTAGTTACTGATTATATTGTTCTTTGTCCCCCTCTCCGGTGACGCTGGTGATTGCAAAGCATAATTATAGGAGTATACATTTGGCAGAACAGTTGGAAGTGTCACAGTGTGAAAATAAAATGTGTTCATTTTGTGGGTAATTTGAGAAATTCTGAATGTTTTTGGCATTTTGAAAAGTTGTTATCTCTAATTAAGGTATTATTGTACTTTATATTGTAACAAAACTGTAAACAATGCTGTGTATTTGCTTATATTCTAGAAATCTTTAATTAAATGTCTGTCTGTTTTACTGACCGTTGCTTGGAAGTTACCTCGGGGATGTCTGACCTCTGCTGAATTTGCTGGGAGCTGATCGATGAAGTAGGAAGGCAACAGAAGGTGGCTGCAGCGGGGAAAAAAACCAACAAATTATTTTGTCTGAGTTGCCTGTGAACAGGCTTGATGAACAGAGTGAATATTTTGTAAATACATTACATTGTATAATACAGAGCTCAGTCAGCCACTGCTTTTAGTGGGTTTGTTTAAGGAAACCATCTCTTTTTCTCTCCTGTTTGAAGGGGAGAGCTTAGCGACGTTGGTGGAACTGGCAGGAGGAAAAGGTTGTCTCCTCTTATATTTCTTCTTGCGTGTTTACACGGGCATTAGAGATTAAAGAACTACAGCACAAGACGGGAAATTTAACTGCAAAATTGGGAGAGTGACTTTTGCAGTCTGAGGATTGCTTGAAACCAGAAATTTCTTTCCATAGGACTTCTATGTGGTATTTATAGCAAAGACTGTAGTGTATGCAAGTACGACTCAGATGACCCAACTGCCTCCGGACAGATGTTGTTTGTTCTCCTAGTTCTGGTTTTGAGGAAGAAAAAAACATCTTTGCACACCTCGGAGCTTCTTAGCAATCATTACAAATGTTTTTGCTTGTTATGCAGCACTGGCATACATCTTCAGGTTATTATTTATACGCTAGTTGTCTCTTCCTCTTTAAAAGTGCCCAGCAGAAAACTTGAAGTGTATTTTAGCCCTGTTTCTTAAGAAAAGATGGTGAGTTGGTTGGGATCATAAATTGGAAATGAAAGTGCATGTTACTGGGACGAGTTTCTGAGGTTCCAGATAAAAGCTCTCATTTTTTGCTCCTATAAAGGGCAGCCTTTCTGTGGGAAGGTCCGGTTACTGGCAAATAACCAAGTGTTATGCTCTTTGAAGGACAGTAAAAGTGCACGATAAAGGCTGTTTCTTTTCAAGGATATGGTCTGGGTTTTCTTTCCCTAGAAGAAAACATCTGTGTTTTTAAAGCTTCTATTTCTGCTTGTGGTGCTATATAGCATGCGTTTTGTTTCTTCACTTCATAGTTGATGCTGCATATTGATGCTTCCAGGAGGAGTGGAGGAAAAAAAAGCAGGTATGAATTGAGTTAGGTTTTCTTCTTTCAAATTTATAAAGAGAACTGGAAATACAGAGTGGCTGAGTTAAAAAAAAAAAAGCATTTTCTGTCTTGATTTTCTTTTTCCCGTGCATGTAATAGAGAGCTTGGCTTCTTAACAAGTGGAAAGTAGCAGATTGACAAATACCAAATGTTGTTTCAGGACCACCGGTGGAGGCTATCTGCCTTGCGTATGCTGCCATTTGATCCATTGCAGTTGTGAAATTCGGCAGTTAAGACAAGTTTTCTGCATGTTAATGAAGGAGATGGCAGTGCTAGGGTTTCCCTGAATTTAAAACAGGATTTTTACTCAACTTGTAGAAGCTGATCTGTAAATAAAAGGAAGGAGAAATGAATGTTTCCAGGCAGTGAGTACACTTACATATGTGTGTCTTGCTTACATATGTGGGAATTGCAGATGTCAGGTTCTTAGGAAAATTGATAGCTCATTTTCCAAACTGACATGCAAATTTGAAGATGTTCGTAGTTGTCTTGCTGCAGGTATCAGAGAAAGGAAGGGAGTAATAAAATGTGCAGCAATTGTGAATCACGTAGTACTTTATAGGGTTTTCTTTATGCTTACTGATCTTACTGCGAGGCTTGTTAAATACCCCAAGTGTTTCTTAAAAAGAGATGAGTGGGCTGCCTCGTTGCTTGGTGTCTTTCTGACAGCCTTTAGCTGAAGGCTTGTTGAAGGATTAGGGCAGCAGAGGGAGCTAAAAGATTCCTAATATTGTATCATTTGTTTCCTAAGTGAAAGTTTCTCCTTCATAAAGCACCAATTAACCTTCACCAAATGTGATTTGCTAACCTTAAGTGCCTTCAGCAAATAAATAAGGATTTTGAACTGGATAAAATTCCTTTTCTCCCTAGCAATCCAGTATAAATTAGATTAGAAATCCGGTAGCAAAAGCTACCAGAATCTTTCTGCAGGAACTGCCATCAAATCTTTCAGCTGTAACAAAGGAAAGTGTTTAAGCCAGCAGAGTTTTCTATGAATAACCCAAGCAGAATTTTCTACGAGTAATACAAGTTACTTTGATACATGTGTCTCGAAATAAAAATGCACGTGTGCTTGTGTTACATACAAAGGTGTTTTAACAGTTCAACAATATCTTTCTGTGGTGTGCCTGTAGGAACTTTGAAAATATTTTTATGAGCTTGAAATATAGAGAATTAGGTAGAATATTTAATCCCTTATGTAAGGGTTGTCTTCAAAGAACAGGAAGGCTATTCTTAGGACTAAGATAAGTTGACCTTGAAATAATGAACTGAAAATGATGCTACCATAAATCATCATTTACCACTTACCCTGTGTTAAGGAAAGTTATCTGTATATTTGGGGGATGTTTACCCCGATGCAAAACCATCCTTTATCTCATTACAGTTACAGTTGCAATGCTTATAGTTGAGATGCTTATGTTTAATTTTTGGTTTTATCCTTGATATTCAATATTTATGAGGGTTTTGGCTTTCTTTTAGATTGCTGCAGTAACCTGCTTTTGTAATTTGAATCTTCATTATGTGCTACCTAAACAGCTTTTGGATCTGCAGGCACTTAGGCTGCTCCAATGTTAGAGGTATTGCTAGGAACAATGCAAGCTGTATGAAAATTAGCTTAAAAGCCCATTTTGTCCTAAATGATGCTGAACAGTAGCTGCTAATGAAAAGCATTACTTTAACAAGAAAAACTACAGAGGAAAGAATCTCAGTGAGGTTTTTAAATTTTGCTGAAACATTCAGGTGACTGATTTAAGCTATGAACGTTTTAAAGAAAAGCTGTGTGTTTGTGGTGTGCAGCATTACACGTTAGCTGTGTATTTATGTTTTCTTTGGTATATTGAAATAAAATATGCTGCTTGCTTCAGGGTTGTAATCATTATATTTTTTAATGTCATATATATTTGAACCAGAATTCAGGACTTAACCACACCTGGTTATCTAATTCCTGAGTAATCTTCAGAGAATTTAAAAAACCTTTTGGACTAGATATTTAGCTTTTATGCAGTGCAGATGAGTGCCTGGTAATACTTTCAAAAGCTTTAGAAGTCTAAGTACTCGGTGGTAATTTATACTTATTTCTGCCTGGGTTCAGGAAAGATGCTCTGGAAGCCCTAGATTTATACATCGCTTTGCACTGTGCTCTGGAAAACTGAACTGCACAAAGATTAAGTGTCTAGGTAAACATGCTGAAAAATTTAAATAGTCATCTAATTAAAGCAGACGTGTTCAGCTCTCCTAGAGGCAGTTCCCATCCTTATTAAGTGCAGTCTGAGATGCAAAAAAAGGATTTGATTTTGCTTCATCCCCTTAGTGCAGTCAGGATGGAAGTGTGATCGTGCAAGTGGAAACGAGGAAATAGAAGTGGAGATGGTCGTCCAGTGCTGAAGAGGAAGGAGCTGAAAGAGGAGGAATTGCATGGAGGCTGTGCCAGGGCCAGGGTATCTTGCAGAGATCTCTCTCCTCCTTAGAAAAGTCATCGTGATCTGATGGACGGGTCATTTGGAGTGAAGAAATCTGTGTTTTATCTTTGAGCTCGGGTTAGAAAACAGAAGTTGCCTCTCTGCCTCTGTGCCTTTTCTCTTTCTTTGACAGAAAAGAATCAGTGGGAGACTTTCAGAATTACTGTGGTATAACTAACAGCAGGCTCTTGTAACGCTCGTAAGTCCCTTTGAAAAACAAGACTTTGCTAATGGTGAAGGTACCAGCCATTGCAGCAGGTAGCAGCGTGCCCATTGGTACCACTGCAGATCCAGAACTCTGGATGTGACCCTGCTCAGGTGCTTAAAGAGGAAGGTTCCTTCTTCTTTCCTTTCCTGTGAGAATTAAATTTCAATTGCTTGTGTCTTTGAGTAGTGTGTGTGTTTGCCTTTTTATTAAGCCAGGAATTAGCTGTTCAAAATTACGGATGTTTCCCTTTTCCTGATGCTTACTTTTTCAAAGTATCATCCTGTGTCCTGAATTGTCAAACCTCTAATTCTGCCAATTAAATGGAGATGCACCAAGAAAAGACTCTTTTTATACTTTTGATCCTACCTGTACTTTTCAGAAAGTTTTCTCGTGTGCTGGATGAGGACGCTGAAATACAAATAGACTACAGCTTCTGTTAGTAGATAATTAAGAATAATTGTAAGAATTACTTAAATATATAAATGCCTCTTCTTGTCGAGGTGTGTACATTTAAAGAAATGGTTTTATTAAATGCTAATAAAACTTTTTTTCCCAAGCAATTTTATCACTATTTCTCATTCCCTGCCATTCCTTTTTTTTCCTGGAAGATTGCATCAGTCATACCCATGTGGGTTTTTTTCTGGGTATCAAATACCTCTTAGGCAGGTGTTACTTGGTTTCCACAACATCTGCCAGACATTTTTGGTTGTGGTGTTGGTTTATCTAACCTGCAGATGGTCATGTTTGCCTGTTTGTGTGGTGCTCCACAAACTCCCGTGCTTGTTCCCTGAGTGCTGCTCTGCGCTTGCATGCAGGCACCCTCAATTTATCAAACTCAAATAATTTCGGAACAGTTACTTCTTGCAATCAAGGAAAGCAGCTGCACTCTAGCTATCCTTATCTGCATGAATGCATAGATTGTAAAGGGCTTTTCTGACAAACAAGACAAAAGTTTAGAATTTCCAACTGGAATTTAGGGCATGTAAGTCAGGACGACGAGACGCTGATGTTTAGAAACAATATAATAATGCAGAGGATGAATTAGTTACCATAGTAACTGCTTTGTTTTAATAATTTGGTGGGGCAATGAATAGAAGGAGCTCAGAAAGAAGTAGTAGGAATCTTAATTACATGTTGTGCAACGTGAGCGGCTTTGTTCATTAATATTGAAATTAATTTGATTTTATACCAGATTGAAGAATGAGTGTGTAAGTTTTACTTTGGAAGGGCAATCAGAATGATTTACAGGTTGTTTTATTCTTATCCCCCCCCCCCCAGGAAAAATACGATCACATTTTACATTTGATTATGGCAACGCAGATTATCGATTTCCTAACAATAAAACATGCTCAATATGTTGCACTGTAAGCGTGACTTCAATCTACGTGCTGTGATTTGTTGCCTGGCAGTTGTTGGCAGCCTAGCAACATGCTTCAGTCCAGATCTGCAAACGGAGATAGACACCCAAAGTTAGGAGTTATGGGCAAGGTATGTGTCTTAATACTTCAAAACCCATCTAAAATCATTGGCACCTTGAAATCCCTTTGTGCTTTATGGATGAAATCTAAGTTCCCTCTATAATTTGAGATCATTTTCTCTCCTCTTGCAGACTTGAGCAGTTTAGTTTGCATGTTGTGCTTATGGCAGGCTCCTCAAACAGAATTGGCTCTTTTGGAGACAGACTCACGTCAAGCAGGTCTTTGGTGATCACAGACAGCACACATCAGCTGGGCGCTGTTTTGCAGAAAGATAGCAGGCACCATGGTGCTTTATTTAAGAAATCCATGTGCTGTGCCTCCTGTCCCAGCATCTCTTGATATAAGGCAGCCCTGGCTGGGTGTGAGGTGTCAGTGTGTGATAGGGGACACCTGGACGTGGACTGGTGTCATGGCCAAGATGACTACTTGTGTCCTACCATGGCCTTTCACAAAGTCAGACCTCTAATTTCAGTCTGTCTTCTCATCCTGAGATGAAACTTGCAGGAACTTAATTCTCCTTGGGACTACTGGCAGCATTTAGTTGAAATTGGCTAGTTAGGTAAGGGTTTAATTAAGGAGGGCCCAGTGAGGAGATGGACAGACATAATTACGTGAGCCTGGGTTCCTTTGAAAACCTGCTTAGAAGGTGCTCAGATATCACAGACAAACAAGAAGTGCCACCCAGTCACTCCTTGGCTGAGGAAGTGCTTTCCATCACTGGGCTCTAATCATGTTCCCTCCCTAGGCTAAGGAGTCTTCAAGTTCCTTCTGCAAAGCAGCGTTTAACAGCTGCTCCTCAGTAAATAAGAGTATCTGCCCAGGAACAGAGAAATTTTGGGGTCTAGTTCATCACTAATCCAAAGATGATTAGTTTTTCGAAGGGAGGTTCGTTACCCTTTCTGTGTGGTTTACCGCTATCTATGTTCCAGGTAATGCAGGAGCGACTCATTTTGCCTGAAAGAAAAGGGGTAACTGAGCTCAGTGAGGAGTGCTCTGACTCGGGAAGGGAAATTCAAGCTTCTCTTCCCTGTTTCTAGTACTTTTGTGTCTGTAATTTTGTGGATGGAGACTTAAAACTGTGGGCTGTTTCTTTTCTCTGAGGTGAGGCCCCAATCACTGGGCTATTCTTGACCCTGCCTCCTCCCCTCCAGTCTCATAGGAAACTTGCTGTGATAAGGTATTTCTAAAACCAGTGTATCATACCTCTAGACCCATGTTTTCTTCATTATTTCTCCTTATCTCTTAGCTGTATCTTAATAAAATTAAATTGAAATAGATACTGGCTTGTTTTCAGGTTTTTTTTTGGTCCTAATGCTTAACTGGAATTCTGAAATGCTTGTTAATATAATCTTCAAGTTTATAAAATCATTTCCTGTTTAATTTTTGAGTGTCAGTCTGTGAAACTTCCCAAAATGTCAGAAGATTAAATTAGTTTTGCCCCTTATCCAAGATGTTGATGCATCCAAGTAAAAGGGAGTTCATTCCAGAGCTGCAAACATCCACTAAAGAATTTTTTAATCAGTTTTTAATCCCTTTTATCTGTGTTAACCATAATTCATTGGTGGTTTTATATGTTCCCTGTGATTACAGTAACCAACAAATGCATGGTGTCATCCTGGAATAGTTGGTGAAAGAAACTCTAGAGCAACGCCATAAAGGCCTTGGGTGTACCAAAGAAATGGCACTGGTGCATCTGGTGAGAAAGAAAAGAGGGTTGTGTTGCAGTCAAATATGGTCTTTAGCTGCCTTTTCTTCTCCAATTCTGAGTCATCTTCCCCTTGTTTTTCTGGTTCCATTTCCTAATGAGGAAATAAAATAACTTCTATTTTGTTCCTTGTTTTCTAATGTTTCCTAAGGTATTCTTGGTGCTGTATTCATTTTGCTTGGTGATATGTTAGTGCATTTCCACTGGAAATCAATTAGTATCAAATGTTAATTTTTGCATTTAGTGTTCAACTTGATTTCATTTGCTCTGATTTTTATTGCATTAGTCCTTTATGAATAGAAACACCTGCAAATACATTCCTAAAAGCATAGTTCTCCACATAGTTGCAACCTGGGCTGGTGGGAGGTGCCCCTGCCCATGGCAGGGGGTTTGCACTGGTTGAGCTTTAAGGTCCCTTCCAGCCCAAACCATTCTGTGATTCTGTAATCCTATTACATTAAGAAGACTTGAAGTTTTTTGCAAGCAGTGGTATTGGTGTGATTTAGCTGGGAAGAAGTTAAGCAATATTCTGAAATGACCATCTCTACTGGCATTGGCTTGTGCTCCCAAAATCTTGCAAGTCTGGAGTCTTGCATGTCAGACATGGTCGATCTTTCCATCTCTTGTTCTGTCTGTGGGAGAAAACCCATGCTATGGGGAAATGCTTTCTATGGAGATGGAGTTCAAAGACAAAAATGTATTTTCTTTGGCCTCGTTCTATACAAGTCACTTATGACTGCTTGATTTAACAGGAAAATTTTGTATTAGTAACTGTGATAATGAAGCCCAGTTACCACAGATGAGAACACTATGATATTTTGGAGTACCTATTTTTAGTAATGTTATACTTCCTATAGAACTTTCTGTATGCAAGCAAATATTTTGTATCTAAACGTGCAATATTTTATTAAGAAAGCTTGTTTAAACATGGAGTTAGGGTATTCCTGCCACCTGTCTCCTTCGTCTTGGAGTTACTGTGACCTCTGTTTTTTTTCCTTTGAGTTTGTTTCTATTTGGATTTATTTGTTGCTTTGCTTGTGCAGTTTTCTGGTCCAGATGCAGTTTGTACCTATTCCCCTTTCTGTTTTTCCTTCGTGCCTGCATACGGCAGAGCTGGCGCTTGGGCTCCTGGAATTCATCTCCTGTTTGCAACAGGTCTGTAGGTCAGAACTTCTGCCATGAAGTGCAGAAATTAAAGGTTTCAGCATTTCTGTATAGGAGCAGAGAGGTTTGTTTTATGTTGAAAATCATATTTACTTCAATTTGATGTTAAGATTGAACTACATGTACATTATATGTAATAGAAGGTTGATTTATTAGTAGCAGTTAATTTAAAAGGCTGCTGCATACTTCCCCTTTTCTTCTGCAGTGAACTATATCTACACCATGGTACCTACAACATACTGTAAATGTTTTGTGTAGCAATTGAGCATAAGCATGGCAAGATGTCAGCTAAATCAAGGTAATTGGGAAACTCTGTATCTCCTTTCAGGTATTTTCTCTGGCCATTCTATGGGTTGGTTTTTTTTGCTGTGTTTCAAAATAAGGAAAAAACATACTAACCTCATGTTTCTGGGACACAGCAATGTCTGTGATGCTTTAATTAAATCACAAATCGCTGACAGTACATTGGTTATTGATCTTGTAGCTGGAGCCTACATTGAGACTGTTGGCGTGGCTGTATTCTGGCCTCTTCAGAGTTTGCAAGCAGCCAAATGAGGGGAAACGAGCATTAAAAAAAGCTGATGTGGTCTGAAGATGCAAACTCAAAACAGAATTAAGTTCAGCACTCAGGATTTTTTAGGTTTGCTGATTTGATTTGGAGATTGCCTTCTTCAGGTATCCAAGCTATGCATGGCATCCAGTAAAGACCAGAGAGGTTGGCAGGGGCTGCTGCTGTTGAAAATAGGCGCCTTTAGGGAAATTGGAGTTTCTGCTGTGCTCCATGGACCATACATGGATCCAAGTGGCAAGTGGGGGTAGGGAGCAATAGCGTTTTCTCATTGGGGAAGTCTTGATGAGCTATGCTTAAAAAAGTACTTGACTCAGCATTGCACTCTACGCTATTGATAGTCAGAACATCAAGTCCCTTTCTGGGAATAAGCAGGAAGATTTTGACCTATTTTAATGAAAGTGTAGCAGTTAAAATGTTCTCCTCAGGCCTAGGTTAGAAAGTAGTGCTGCTACTTCCCGCAAATGCATCTGAAACCCCTCGCCTGTTATCTTTGCAAATCTGTTTCAGTTCTCAATGCCATAACCAGCGGGCATCAAGTGAAAGTGGCTGCTGTAGGTGTAGAAAGCATTGCTTCACAGATCAGGTGAGTTATGAAACTTACTGCAGGATACCATTCTTACTGAAGTTTCATGGGATTGAAAAGTGAGTAGGTATGTTTGTGGAAGAAAAATCCACTGGGTTTGCTGAAATACTTCTGATTCACACCCATTTCTGATTCACACACCTCCTGAATTGCAAACTGAGAGGAGAGGTTCTGGGGATGAGTTACTGGTCTTGTCCTTTGCTCATACTCTTTTTCTCACTATTTGTTTCCTGAATCTAGCAGCAGGAAGAAAACACAACCACTCTTGAGCAAGATAGGCCTTTGGTGTGAACCCATCGCAAGCTTTTCTTGCACTCTTGGTTGTGGAAGGCTTCTCTTTTCCTCAGTCAAATTTAGTAGAACTTCGGAGGGTCCATCTCCTGTTCTTTGAAGCTATCAGCCTCATTAGCCTTATTATTGGAGTCAAAAATTAAAGTAGCACTGCCCACTTGCAGTGCATGAGGTATACTAACTCAGCATATTAATGTCTAGGACCTCAGGTACCCACTGCTGTGCATTTCTAATACTTTTCCATTAGGCCTGCCAGTGCAGTAAATAATACTGCTCTTCATGACTTCAGATACATAGATATATAGAGAGAGATAAATAAATACATATATGTGTGTGTTGGAAGAAATACTAATTTAGAGACTACTTCTAAGTTTGCTTTTACTTTTTGTCTAACTCAGAACTGCTGAAGTGTTTAAAGAAAAAGAGGCGGGATACCTACAAATTAAAAAAAATCAAAACAGTCCGTATCAGCTGCCTGTGGTAATGCACAACACGTGGATGATGTATATAACAAACCCATGATCAGATCTCCAGAAGTGGTATGGTCTGTGATTAAAGATACAGGAGATCAGAACAAGGCTTAACCAGCTGTGCTTAGGGTCCTTGTGAAAGCAATTTCCCCTGTGGTTGTTTCCTTAGCTGGGAAATGATGATGGTACTTTTACTGTCAGAGGCTTTACAGCAAGGTGAAACGTCTGTATGTAGTTAAACCCCCCCTCCAGCAAACTACTATAGAATAATGCTTCCTGGAGTTTAATAGTTTGCCTATCCAAATAACTGTCTCTATTAAGGAATAATTGAAACATATTTACAGAGAAAACTTGAAAGAAAATAATGGCATTATCAAGCTAGAAAGCTATAACACATAATTATTATATACTTCATGATTCAGCAGTTGCGCTGTTTTTGTGCATGTAAATGATTTTTACTTAATGGATTATTGCAGCACTTCTGAGCAAGCAGCGCAGGACTCTGGGAAGGGCACACCTTGAGGACACTGCAGCAGCAATATTTTGCTGTGTCACAAGATTTTATCATGCGTAAAGGACAGATTCCTTCATACTCCGGAGTTTTGAAATGGAAACCATTCTCATGTTTCTGAGTGATTCCACATACGCTGTGTACAGTGATTTAAAAAGTTCTTAAAAACGAATTGGTTCTATGAGCACAGTTTTTTTGTCCTTTTATTTAAATATTGCCTCATCAAATGTCTAACTAGAACAGCAGTTATATAAACTACATCAGGAAAATGAGGAAACTTATGACTCCTTCTTACAAGAATTTTACGAGTGATATCTTTTATTTTTTTTTTGAAGCAGGGTAATAAAAATATAAGTGGATTTTAGTTTACTGTTACAGTCCTCTATGGTTGTCAAACGCTATTACTAAACAAATAGTAAAAATACTCTGTGGGTTTTATTGCTTTAGTAATGCCGTTACAAGAACCACTGTACTAGAGTTCTTCAAGATTTCTAACATGTTTGAGGCTAAGTACATAGAAGCGATTTCTTAGACTACATCCAGTGCTTTATGAAGGTAATCTTTCTAAGCAGCCAGAGATGTAGGTACGAGATAAAGGAGGTAAGGTTTCAGCGGGATGAGATTTATCTCTGGAAAAAAAAATTAAAGTATAATTACCAGTAAATTGCATTGAACTGAGGATCATACCTTAAAATAAGGACCGTGATGCAAATATTAGCTAACGGACATCTACAAAAGAAAGGGGGTGATGTGTCATTTTTGGAACAGTTTGTCGGTCTCAGAGATGGTCTCAATTACAACTCTGTGTCTGTGCCAAGCATTTGTTATATCCCTAACGTGTAAAAACTGCATAGCGGGTCTATAGGCTGCACAATGCACTACTGTGTTAACTTGGGGTTTTTTTGAAGAACAACATCTTTCTACTGCACTGATAAAGTTGAAGGAAGAATGGGGAAATATCTGGTAAACTTGTGGCATTTCTGATTGAGCCTTTAATGTCAGTCCAAGAAGCCACAGAGCTGCGGCGAGATGTGAGGATGAAGACTGAAGCTGGTGTAACTGTTTGCTTTGGCCTGCCCCCAAACGTCGACATGATAAAAGGGAATTTTTGTTGCACTTAAGAGTCAAAGAAATCAAAACAAACATGCCTACAGAAAAGAACCTGATCCCCAGCCAAAAGGGGCAACTTTCTGCTTTATTGAAATGTAATCTCCCATTGTTGAAATAGAATTAATTCTAATACCAAGTTTTGGGTTTTGCCAGATGCTGTTTAGTGTCTGTGTTAGGGTTTTTACCACCGTTGATAGTGGTTGGTGATGCTGCTGGCAGCCTCGGCGAGTTCAGCAACCATGGCGTGGAGGTGCCTTTTGACTCTGACGCACAGAGGAAGGTTTGATGAATTCTGCAGAGAGTTGCTCTATGAACTTTTTTTGTTTGAATTCAGAATACTGTACCTGAATATAGCAGCCGTATAATGAGCCAAACTTAAGCCAGCTTGCTAATGAGGGGAGGAAGAAAGTCTATAAAGTGATTAGGATTTTAGTTCAGATTACATGATCTGCAAGTTTCTCTCATTTCCAGTCAAATATAAAGGGATTTGTAGCTTGAGTCAGGTACCTTGTTTTAGGTACTGAGGATGTTACTTTTTGGAGCTCTGAAGGCTACACTCCTTAAAAGCACTACATGTGTGGTTGCTTTTCACAGGAGGGTGAGGAGAACTGTGTTGTGTGTTCATGCCTAAACCTAGGTTTTGCAGTCATGTTGATGTTAGCATGGCGGCTGCAAACAGTTGTTCAAGATTTGGCATTACTTTAACATTAGGAATTTGAATTGCATTATTTTAATTGAGACCCCTGTAAGTTGCGATGGCACTGCCTATAGTGACTCTGTACTGTAATTTTCATTTGGAGCTGTCTTTTGTATGGCTGACAGTTGTGTTTCACTTAGAGTTTATGTACCCTTGCTTTCCTGAATACGAAACTGTTTCTAATTCTGAAATACCTTCTTTCCCCATGTAGTCAACACACAGCCGTTCTTGGATGTCCTTTTTCCCTTCAATATAAGTAATTTATCAGATTTTTGTTTCCCTTTAAGTGAGATATTTTGGTGGCCCTTCTTCCTTCTCATATCAGACTCCATTTGCATTACCCCAAGTGATTTTACCAACAACCTGATTGCTTACGCTCCTTCACACGCTAAAGTAACAGTGAATTATGTGTTGCATTAATTTTCTTGACAGGTAGAAGGAAGAACACTTCTTACGTCTTGAACGAGGAAGTTGGTACAGTTAAAACCTTGTAAAGGCACGCCGTCTGCAAAGAGAAGGACGGTATCTATTTTCCTTGAGAAACTAAAAAATACGCAGTGTGCATGTCCTGTCAGAGCACGAGGTCCTAACAAAGGCATCCCAAGTATACTTCAGTTTTTCAGGTAGATAGTTCACTTATAAAACCAGCACAAAATGAAAAATAGTGGTACAAAAAATTTGCACATTTGAAGGTTCAAACAGGAACAATTCTCTGAAGCTTCAGCCCCTGCTGAGGTCCTTATCGCAGGGACCTGCCTGACCAGATTCCAGAGCTGCGTGTCTCCTGGTCTTCATTTCTTCTCTGTATTATATTGTGTGTGTATTTTTCATCTGGGTGTATCAATGAGGCAGGATGTCTGCTCTGGTAAGCACTTTGGGTTCCATCTCCAAACGCTGCTTTAATCAATATCGTTTGCAGTGATGGAGTGCTGTGTGGAGGCTCCTTTTCTTGTCTAACCTCAGCCAGGAAATACAACAGATGGGTTTCACCGTGCTTTTTTGGCAAGGAGTAGCATGAAAATAGAAATAAACCTTATTACGTATGTGCCTCTCAGCACGATGCTTGTAATGTGCAATAAATATCACTAAAAAAGCTGCAAACTTATTGCTGGTTAACCATTAATCAGGGAAAAAAAGAGTTTAATAGAATGAGCTTGAGAGCAAATGCATCTTAACCTTTACATTAAAAACTGGTAGTATGGTGGTTTTTTCTTGTGTGGAGACATGTGCTTGCACAGAGATGGTGTATCTCAATGTGCTGTCGTGAAATGAAGGAAGATGCAGTTACGTGTTTTTCCAGAAACAGCAAATCCACTGATGTGTGGGTAATATAACAAATCTGTGATATATGCCAGACTAAAGGAAGTAATATGATCAGACGGCAAAATTGCACACCTATGATTTTATTGTTTTCAACAAAACCTATATTCAGGAATTACCATTTTAAATGGTAATTTAAATAACATTTTAAATAATCTGAAATCTGCCAATATATGTAAATCATGTAGGCCTGATAGATATTCAAGAAAACTGTAACATGTTTTCTGAGCTTCAGATAATAAAACATTTGGCATAGCCTTGGAGGTGCTAGAAGTTGATAAATCTGTAGAATATTTCCAGCTGCAATAAGGACCATGCAGGTTGTTTTTGGTTGCCCATATGAGGTGAGAGTCTTGGGTACATCGGTGTCTCTGCGGTGTCCTGTCACGTTGGAGATGCACAGGGGAAAGTTTCAATGATTCAGATCTACCTTGGAAGATTTTTGGAGGTCATAGATGGGATGTGTGTTTATCCAGTGCTAACAGCAAGATTTTATTTTACTAGCCATTCATTCAGCCTATCGTGCAGCTCAACTCTTAGACTACTTTCTGTATGTTAGTATACAAAGCAATTTATTTTTTTTAATCCTATCAACTAAGATAAATAAAAGCTTAAAAATACCTTTAGATTTAGAGATTAGTGGGTGCTCAACTCCTTTGGATGAGGCTGCAGATCTGGAATCAATGTGAGAGGCTGTATCCTGTAGGAAAATGCACTGTGGTTCTGCTCAGGGCTGGACAGTACATCCATTTTCCTAACAGCAATTTCTTCTTCACCTCTGAAGAGATTTCTTCAAATCTCTTCTTCAAGGAGTCACTAATCTCAGTCACACCCAGAGCATGGAATTAAATTCAAGACCTTTGATGGTTTCCCTTTATATATGGGAGTTTGTATAGATTCTGGTGATGATCCCGGTCATTCCTTGTTCCCCAATGGCTGATGCAACCTTCTCTGACCCACCATAGACTCCTCTGCTGTGTCAAATGTTCCCTAAAAACCCAGCGTGGTCATAGCTGGATACCTGTCCTAGTCTGAAGGAAAAATTGATGTCAGAAGCTCATCTCTCCTGTTCAGTGCTGCTGTTTCACTGATAGGAATTACATGTGCCTCTGCTAACAATCCTGAAGAAAATAGTCAGGATTCACAGAATCACAGAATCACAGAATGTTAGGGATTGGAAGGGACCTCAAAAGCTCATCCAGTCCAATCCCCCTGCCAGAGCAGGAACACCCAGATGAGGTTGCACAGGAAGGCGTCCAGGTGGGTTTTGAATGTCTCCAGAGAAGGAGACTCCACAACCTCTCTGGGCAGCCTGGTCCAGTGCTCTGTCACCCTCACTGAGAAGAAGTTTCTTCTCAAATTTAAGTGGAACCTCCTGTGTTCCAGTTTGTGTCCGTTACCCCTTGTCCTATCATTGTTTGTCACCGAGAAGAGCCTGGCTCCATCCTCGTGACACTCACCCTTTAAATATTGATAAACATGAATGAGGTCTCCCCTCAGTCTCCTCTTCTGCAAACTAAAGATTCAACCGCATTGGTTCACATAACCCAAGAGCAAGTAACCTTAGAGATCTTCCTACCAGTTCTACTCAATAGCAGATTTTACATTCCTATGGGACACCTTTACTTATACAGTTTTGATACTGGTTGGTTGACTAATATAAAAAGAAATGTATCTATTTAAAACCAGAGTGAATTAATAAAACTTCCGTGTTTTCCACATATATGGAAAACATGTGTGGAAATTTCACAGGTTATCCATAACTAAGTGCCCTACACAGCCATTTAATCATATGAAGTGTTAAAGCTTACATTAATCAAACATGTGTGGAACTTTCCACACACTTCCCAGCCCTCAATAACTCCAGATTCTGATTTTCTGGAGTGTCAGAAACCTCAAAGCATTTGAGACTAAGTTGGCTTCTGGGGAACACCTTTAGTTGCACATCTTCCCTCTCCTTCTCATGTCCCCTTCAATGACAAGGAAATATGAGAACCCCAAAATAGCATTAAGTAATTAAAAAAAAAATCCCTGTTTACTTCTATTTTTCTAATTCAGCAGTGGCGTTTTGTTGTTTTGTCTAAGTAAGAGGTGATCTAGGTGTGTTTCTTCGGCTTTAGTAAGACCAGAAAATTTTAGGCAAATGAGTAGTTTTAAAAATCATTAAATTTCTTCATAATTTCTGTTGACAGCCAGACCCTTCAAAGACAATTCTTTTATCACGGCTAGATCACAATGAGCCATAACAAGATGACTTACATATCTTATTGTGACCACAGATGTTATCTTAAACATAGGCTCTGTATTCTTATTCTGTTTTTTGAGATATGCTTATTTTTTTAAGTGCTGGACTGCAACATGGTCTAAATTCAATGTGGGGGGGTGGAGGGAATAACAGAAAAGAAATATTTATTACACAAAGATATGTATTTACTTGCCTTAGCTGGTTCTGAACTCTTGAATTACTGGGAGTAGCTCTGCCTGCTATGGAGCCTGTTGCTTGCTGATCCTGTGGATCCTCTGAAGTTAAATGTCGGTTTTGCCACTTCTTTAAGAAGTTGTCATAAATAATTTTGTCTGTTTACTTTTACATTAAAAAGTATAAAGCAAGGTTAAAGAACGTTTTCTATTTTTCCTTATGTTAAGGTGTTTATCCCTTGCTGAAATGCCATTTGTATGTGTGTGTATAGAGCCTTTTCATCCTGAATTAAAAGTGACTCCAGGTATTTTTAGTTCCTCTATTCAGCTGCACCAAACAAATTTCTAAGCGGATATCTCCATCGTAAGAGTAGCTGGGTAATTCATTAAAAAAATTACAAATAAGTATATTAGACCTCAAATCTTTTCAGTTTATATCTCTATTGCCTCATCCTATGTCTTTTTTGGTTTTGTTTTCCCATCCCTTTTGGTTGACTTTTCAGATATAGAAAATCTACTCTTCTGTATCCTTGTAAAATCCCATTTCTGTGACATGTTACATGCTTCAGTGAGCCTTTTAATGTGGATCTCTCTTGCTTTTGTTTACTGTTGCTGTAAGTTTAAGATATTTTACTCTTTCTCCCCTCAAAAGCCCAGTGGACCAGAAGGGCAGTTTGATATTTTCAAATACAGTCACTTCTAAAGAACAAGTTTACCACTTTGGTGATGGGATTTCCTCTTGGGGGCATGGGGAGTATATTCAAAATATACTCTGCTCAGCCAATGGAATAACTGAACAATTTTAAAATGAGAACTTGATTTAAAATAATTTGAGGAAAAGGAGGGAGATAGCTTAACTTCTGACATTTGTAGTGTCTCTTGATTTGGATTTATCTGATGTTATATCATCAGATGACATGTCATCATAATGGTATTTCGTGTCTGAAATATTACTGTGATATGATGTTTGTCTTTTCTCATTGCACTCATTACACCTTTTTTAAAAATAGAAGATTCAAGTCTAGTCTTTCTAGACATAATTCCGAAATTATTTAGGCACATTATTCATAATATTTAATAATAGAAATAAAAATCAATTTTTCCATATTAATCATGTCAACACGGCTGTTGCTTATGGACATGTGAAGTATTTATAGCAGGGAGTATGTTAGACACTGCTGGATTTAAGAGAAAAGACCAAATTTTCTGTCACTGTACAGTCGTCATCAGCCTTGTAAGGCCTCTGTACTGTGTGGTGATCTGCAAAGGTTTTTCTGCATAAAATGAAGTAATTTCATTGAAGTTTAATTTTTATTCTTGCATCATCATGGTGCTGCTTGTCATTAAATGATCCTTTACCTTTTTAATTTTGTTCATGTCTTATTGTTAAATCTGATTTTTTTAAATGATTCATGTAGTTTTCTATACCCTGTGAACTTTGTATGTGTGGAGACTGAGTCAAGTGATGTGGACCTTCTCATGGGACTAAAATCTTTTTTCCAGCATCTTCACTGGTGCAAAACACTAATAATGCTTCCTAGAGTTACCCAGAAAATTCTGGGTGCCCCGGACATGAGATGCTACAAAATGACAAAATACAGTTGAATGTATTTGTTTGCTTTGTGCCTTTGGCTCCAAGTGTTTGGGTGACTGAAGGGATAAGGATGTTTGCTTAGTTCCTGTAGGGAGTTTCTAGTTCAAACAAGTTGAAACCACTTGTCTTGAATGGCTGTTGCCTTTCAACACCTGTTCAGTGTTGTCCATGCCAAGGACCGATGCGCTCATCTTTTCTACCTTGCTAACTACTCCCAGTTTTTATTTTTTTTGAAACTCAATAGAGTTTTTCTTCTGTCTTTAAATAAAAAATAACCTTGTCCAGACAGTCTGAGTCATCTAAGTCCTATGTGAGTCTTTGGGATACAATCGAAGCTGCTTTTCCTCATCCATCAATTGTAGGTGCATTCAGGTGGCTGAGAAGGAGACACATGCGTCAGGAGTCAGGATTTACAGCAAGTATTAAGTTAAAACCCTTCTTCTATTTTTTGTTGTCCCAAATGAGGGTGCAAAACACACCTTTTAGGTGATACTTTAAAAGAAGGCATTTAACCTTGACCATGGGGCACCGCTGGGGAGACCTTATTGAGGCCTTCCAGTTCCTGAAGGGGTCCTACAGGAAAGATGTGGAGGGACTTCTTACAAGGGCAGGTAGTGATAGAATGAGGGGGAATGGTTTTAAACTGGAAGAGGGGAGATTTAGACTGGATATTACAAAGAAATTCTTTACTGTGAGGGTGGTGAGACGCTGGCCCAGGTTGCCCAGGGAAGTTGTGGGTGTCCCCGCCCTGGCAGTGTTCAAGGCCAGGTTGGACGGGGCTTTGGGCAACCTGGTCTGGTGGGAGGTGTCCCTGCCCATGGCAGGGGTTGGACTGGATGAGCTTTAAGGAATAAGGATGCACAGTCCTGTTATAGCAAGTGACCTGGAACACGTGTGCTGTACTGCAGAATGCTCCAGAGGACATTTATAGCCCACTCCAGCTTCATCTGCCACTTTCTCATTAGATTAATGATGGAGAAAGGTAAATACAGCTTGCTGATGAGCTTGATCTCCTTTTCCAAAGGTAGTGAAATGCTTATTGCATGGTGTATAGAATTTAGGTGATGTGGTACATCATTAACTGCTCCTGCAAGCTAAAGGTAAATTCATGTAGAAATTAACTTGGGCCTGAAGTATGGTGGTAAACTGAAATGTGTTCATGCTTCAATACATTTTTGCAAAGAACTGAGTATGGTGGAGTTCAGTCTTTGTTACTATAGCAGTTTCTGCTTTTTGTAGAATTCCAGAGGTCTCCTCTTCATAGAAAGCAGCATCAAGTACAAGCAGACGCTTTGGTTTGAAGCCTTAATATTGCCAGTGCTTCTGAAAATGGTTAAGCCTCTTTATTTTTTACTGGCCGAACCATTTGTAGAGCTGCTGAAGACTATGAAACTCTTCTAAAAAGACACATAGGAACAGACAATCTTAAAAATAAATGTTAAGCTGTTGACTCTGATTTACTGATCAAAACTGCTCTATTCTTATTCATGTTGCAAGATGGGCTGCATGAAGGAGTCTTACTCTAGAATGAAAGACGTTAATTATTGCATATTTTACCTAATTTTACGTCTTCAGTTAGTGGATTGTTTTCTGTATTGCAGGCAGCTTTGAAAACAAGTATGTCCTTTTAGTGAAAGATAGGTTTATAGTATCCAAATTGAATGGTATTGTCATTCCAGATAAGCTAAATAGATGTACAGCCATATTTAGTGTTTCCTGTGGGTTATGCTGTTTGCAGTGTGCTAGGTTCTGATACCTGTGTTGCAAAGAGCTTATGAAGGGCTGGAGGAGCAGGAAAAAAGCCCACCTGCCCATTAAAAAAACAATTAATGAATATAAAAATATTATTA
>NW_010191498.1:0-29006 GCF_000695765.1 Mesitornis unicolor
TGGATGGCATCCCATCCCTCTGGCACGTTAATCTCTCCACCCAGCTTGGTATCATCACCGAACTTGCTAAGGGTGCACTCAGTCCCGCTGTCAATATCATTAATGAAGATATTAAAGAGCACTGGTACTCAGTACAGACCCTTGAGGAACACCACTTGTCACCATCTTCCATCTGGACATCGAGCCATTGACCACTACACTCTGGAGGCGACCATCCAGCCAGTTCCTTATCCACTGAACAGTCCACCCATCAAATCCATACCTCTCCAACTTAGAGAGAAGGATATTGCAGGGGACCATGTCAAAGGCCTTGCAGAAATCCAGATGGCATCCATAGCTCCTCCCTTGTCTACTGATGCAGTTACCCCATTGTAGAAATCCACTAGGTTGGTCAGGCAGGACTTGCCCCTAGTAAAGCCATGCTGGCTGTCTTGAATCACCTCCCTGTCCTCCATGTGCGTCTGCATAGCTTCTAGGAGGATCTGTTCCATGATTCTCCCAGGCACAGAGGTGAGGCTGCCAGGTCGGTAGTTCCCAGGGTCCTCCTTTCTACCCTTTTTACAAATGGGTGTAATGTTTCCCTTCTTCCAGTCGCTAGAGACTTCACCTGACTGCCATGACTTTTTGAGTATCATGGAGAGTGGCTTTTCAAACTTTTCAGACTTTTCAAATATCATGGAGATTAATGTCAGCAAGAATGAGCTGCCAAGAAATTTTCCTCAGAAAACTGAACTTACCATTTCAGTGACATTCACCTGGGCATGCTCTGCTCTTTGGCTTTCTTGCAGAGGACCAGTAGGGCCAACAAACCACAGGAACAGCAGGGAGAAGCTGTGGCCACATTGCCTGGGCACATTTCTGCCCAGTGCAACCTGCTCCGGGGACTGTGCTTTCTCCATCTCTGCTCGCTCCTGGTCTCCTCACACACCACTGGAGTCTCCTCAAGAAGTTCCCCAAGCATTCCCACTAGAACCAGCTGCTGGGGAATCAAATATATTCAAGTAATCTGTTCTATTACCAGAGATAATGATTCATTTAAAAGCACAAGGGTGAAAGGCAATTAGTGTTAGAGGTGACATTAAAGTGAAATTCTTCTGGAGAGGGTACACTAGGGGAGAGACATATTTTTGCTCGATGTTTTTCAGCTACCAAGACTATCTCTAGATGAAAATAAGTGACTCACCCTAAGCATTTTTGTCACATGTTATTTTGAGGGAATTATTGTGGCTTGGAATTAGTTCTGAGGTATAATTCACAATATTTAAGATAATAAATATGTAAGATCCTCTTGGAAAATAGATCCATAGAAAGGACAGGCAGATGGAGGTCTGCGTGCTGTTTTGCTCTATGTCCAGCATTACTTACATTTGGTAACTACTGAAACTCTTAAGCTTTAAATCTGCTCTTTCTCTTATAAAATACAGTGAGATTAGGAGGGCTGCACTAAGTGCCAGTGTTAAAAAAACAACATCCATTGTGAAACATCCCATGTGGGCCAAGTGAAAGATGAAGGAATTGCCCCAAATCCTCAAAGATAGACCTTAAGTATTTTTTTCTCCAGTTAATATGATTTCTAAAGTATCAAGGTAAAGGTGATTCTCTGTATCTCAGTAACTGCCTCACAAGAGAATAGTGCATTAGTTAACACAAACAGAAAGACCAAGTTCATTTTATCTCTTTAGAGTCTGTGGGATTCACACTCAGATTATCTCTAATGTGTTGTGAAAACAAATATTTCCTCTTCATCTTACAGTTGGGGTAGACTAAGTGGCTTGGGTGTAGATGCACAAAGAAGCAGAAAACAGAGATGAATCTCTAATTAGCAAAGATATCTATTACAAGTGCAATTGTGAGTTGGAGACATAACTTGTTCACATATTTTTTTAAACATCAAAAAGCCTTTATCTACACCATTCTGTGCCCAAATACCTTTGCCAGTTTTCTTATTGGCAAGAAACAGTAACTGGATTATTGAAATATTCACAGCTGCACCGGTTTTGTAAAAAAATCGGTTTTCCTTTCTTAAAAACCATTCCTTCTGATATTTCCTAAGGAAATGGTTTCATTTAGTATCTGGATGCAATATTTTAAAATAATATATAGTATACAATAAGGCACCTCTTTTTTAAACAAAAAAAAATCTCTTTCATTCAAGATAACTTTTTTTTTACTTTAATATTTTCAAACAGATAATTGAGAAATCTACAGCTGCTAAATTTATATACAGATATATATTTTCTTTTTCCTGAAAGTCCCAGTCACTGTATTGATATTTACGTTTCTAACTTGCTTGGCTTAGTGAAAAATCTATATCCTCTTTCTAAGTTCTCCAGAGATAAGAAAGAGTATTGCTTAGAGAACTGCTAATGTTAGTTCATTGCAGTCTTGTGGCTGAGGGCCTTAAGCTGAATACATGGTACATCTTACCCTTGAAAAGATTACCCCTCTATTAATAGAATTTCCTAAACATCCTTTAAGGAATATCACTTCGATCACTATTATCTTACCTCTTTATTGTAGGTAAAGCCCATGAGTGTTTAAAATTAGGCCAATTTTGCTACATTAAGAATAATGATTATAAGCTATATTGAGGATAAGAATATGTCACCTTATATTAGCTACTTGAGAAAGAATAACAGCATCAACAAGGCTTCCTCTTCTCTGAGCCTAATTATGTCAATATAATATAATTTGATTTAAAGTTACCATTTTTTAATCTTACAAGCCAGAGGCTGGATGAGTGGCTGGAATTTGGAAGAAAAATCTTTAGCGTGATATATACGCTATAAATGGGATGGGCTTTAAGGCAACAGGAGCTCTGTAACAGATTCAACTGAGAAGTATGCTGCAACTGTGAACACAGTTCAAGGTCATTTACTGGCCCCTTGGCTAGTAAACATGAGCTGGATTTCAGTTTTGGTTTAAGCACAAGCAAAATTAAGATGCAATTATCATAACAAACAACTAGAAATGGAAAATAAAGATCTTGAACCCCTCCCCTCCCCCCACCACTCTCCTGTGCTCCTTTCACTATCAAATGTTCTGGGACTGCAAGTCAGCTATAAGCAAAAGTCACAATGCAAGATTTATTTTTTTTTCACATGAATGATCATGAAGATCTAATGGAGAAATCCGCAGAACATCTCTACCCTTGGCATACTTGTTTCATCAGAATGCTGGGGGGCTACCAGAAGATCGAAGTGAATGAGTTTGTAAACCCATTGTGGATTTGCTTGTGTCTTTTGTAAAGGTTGAAACAGAATTCAATGAAAACTGCAAAAGACAAGAGTCATCTGAAAGGCTGACATTTTGAAGGCAGGAGTATCCATACAGTACAGTATTTTAGAGCCTGAAAGTATAAAAGTGTATTCTCAGTCCCCCCTAAAAAGCGCCAGCTTTCAGAGATACAAGCACTTTCATCTTGCCCTTGCAGTGAAGAGACCTCGGGAGCGCTGAAATTCAGAAGAGGGGATTCTGTCTTGGACATCAAACATACAAGAAATGAACATTTAAAATGCAGGTTCAGAAAAAGATTTCAGCAGGGCTGGATTTGAAACCCATTTGCATTAATTTCTGATTCAGAAACACATTTGTAAGACTGTTCTCTCATTTAAAACCAAGTAAATAATTGGAAGCAAGGGTGTGATAGATGTACCACAGGAATAGTTACAGAGAGCTTTCCAGAGAGATCAGCTCTTGGGTCTAGCAGTCTGGAAACTGTTGCTTTGAGCAGCAGGGCTTATCAAACATCTCAAGATATTCAATGTAAAGATGATGCATCTTTTGATGCCAGTCAAATACATGCAAGTGTCAGCTCTCACTGGCTTTTAACCTTCACAGTCATAATGAATAGCTTGGAAATGTGACAGAGCACGAGTTAGTGACCTAAACACAAGCATCTAGTGTCATTTTGGATGCTCTACAGGACCCTAACTGGCCTGCAGCTACTGTTCCAAAGGGCACAGGTCTTCTGTTGCTCCAGTGTCACATCTGTGAGACTCACGCAGATGCCCTGGATACCCCCCAGGGCATCTCAAATCATACTAGATACCTATATTTAGGCTATTGAATGGAGTCCTCTGTGTGAAAAGAATGCAAGCAAAAGGACACAAAACAGATTCCTCAGACCCATAATTATTTTTAAATTGTTATAATTATGGGAAGCTCACCAGTGATTTCAGAATGCTTCAGCTGGCAATACTGGAGTATGCAAAGTGATTTTTCAGATGTCTGCAATTAATTAGGCACTGGAAGTATTCAGCAAAGTCTTCCCTCTGATGAGCATTTACAGAGAGGAGAGCATTTTGGTGCAATTCTTCCACTAACAGGCTGCTTGGTAAACTGCAGTGTTTTGTGAAAATTTTGGACTGATGGCTTCAAAACCTTGACAATATGTTTAGTCTGCATAAATGAGGGAAAACATATTTTGTTTTGTTCAGCATGCTCTGAACTTTCACAGTTACATAATTAACTGCTCAGATGGTCCCACAGTCTTATTTTGACTGAGAGGGAAATTGGAAATGTTGATAAAATAAACCCAGGCTGGAAGCTTGGCAGCTCTGCCATTTGTTAAGAGAGAAAAAGACCCAGGTTCAGGACTTTCTTTAGCATGAGATATTTTTCCCTGCAAAGCATTTGTGACAAAGTGACAGTTAGCTACTGTAAGAGTATAATAAATGGCTGGATTATGCATTTCTGGTGTTCTCTTGAAGGGAAGTATTATCAGAGGGTTGAGTTGCATCCTACGGGGCATGCTGAGATGCTGGCATTTCATAATGCCCAGAATCTGAATGAAGGTGCTTGATCTGACTTCTAAAATGAAACATCCCAGGAATGTTTCAAAACTTTAAACTCTTAGGAAGTCTCATTTTTCTCTTGACCGGTACCTTGTATGTAAAAATACAGTGACAATGATTTCCCTTGCAAAGCACTTAGGTGACACTAACACTATGGGCTGTTTAAAAGACAGGTATGATGAATCAAAAGGGATAAGTATGATGTGAGTCAAAACAGATGATAAAAATAAAACTGAATGAAAACATTCAGATGCTTTCCAGTCAAATAATTTGACAAACCCAGTCCATGCCCATGAAATCCATTTCCGAGTTGCCCTACGGGAAATTCTCTGAAAATTTTTGTCATTTATTTCTGCTGCACAAGCCCATACATTAAGGTGCAGTTTTATAGGAAATGAAAGCTTGTCCTCTCCAGCTCTTTGCCTCAAGACTGTGTTACATCAGAGGTGTCTAGTTTCATATCAGCCAAAACAAATATGGTCCCAAAGTACAACTGCCCTGCATCCATAGTCATTTTATACCCTAGCAAAGACTGAAACCTGCTTCTGAAACTTTGGTTGTAAAAGTAGTCTTCTACATCCCTTGTCCCCCCATGTAAATACCATCATGACACTCCAAGGCTGCTGAGGCTTGTGTCATTAATTTTTCACATGTACACCAACATGTACAGTCTTGCTGCGTACAGTTTCACTGACTGCTTTTGACAGACAATTTATTCACAGAAAAATCCAAACAGCCTCCCACTGAAGCAGGAATACCGAGGTAGGCTTTAGGCAAATCTAGAAGGGAATGCAAACATTGTATTTTTCCTTGCACATATCCAGCAGAGTGACTGCTTTGTATTCATGAGCATGGAAGGTACGATTTGATACAGATTTCTTAACTTCTAGAACTGCTAAAGAAATGTATTTTTTTGGCTCATCGCATCTTAGGTTTCATGGTGAAACTTTTCTGCTCACTTCAGATTCTGCCAGTTTTAAACTTTACTCCTTATCAGAAATGCTGAAAAAAATTGTCAAGGCCATGAGGCACCGCCAGCCCTGACTGTCCCTGCCCAGCCCCTCCATCACCCTCACCCTGCCCATGTTCCAGGACCCCATTTCAGCCCTCTGGGGTTCCTCTCACCCTGCCCACAGCCCAGGACCTCATGCTAGCATCCCTGGAGCCATCAACCTCTGCCCCAGCGACAATGGAGCAAAGCTGGTTTCCAGCTCTCCAGAGTCTTGCCCTACCCAGCCAGGGGCCCTGCTGAGCCAGGCCCACACCTGGGCCAATGTCCTGGTCTGGCCTCAGCCTGTCCCCATTCCCAGGAAGGTGCCTGATGCCCAGGGCTGGGGCTGGTCCAGTGCCCCTCAGTGCCCTGCTCCTGGCTTGAGGGTGGGAAAGGCCCTGGCTGTCAGGCCTTGTCCAGCCACCCAGGGAGGCCTCCGTGGCCCTTTCCAAGGCCTGACAAAACCCTCTGAACTATTATTAATAACTGAAACCATGCCAGAATGAATCAACAGCTTTGTACATTATTTATTTAGGAACTCCTCATTCTGGAAATGGTTTAACATGTAATGGTCCCAGTGGATAATCACTTCAGTCACGTTACTAGAATATCAGTCTTTTGTACTGTTACTCTGGGATTTCATTTAACTGAAGCCAGGAAATAACATTCACTTTCTCACAAAATCCCCTGTCCCACCATGGTCTCAGGAGAACAGTAAAACTTTGGTGAAAACTACATAACATTCCTGTATAAAGAAAATTAATATTGAGGGAAATGGAGAAGAGTGAAGTCAGGGGCCCTCTGGATATGAGTTGAACATGAACTTTCAGAGGCTGGCAGCCAGATGTAGATATAGCGTATATCTCAATGGCTTTCTCTGGTGTACTGACAATTCATTGTTCTCAGACTAAGCTTAGAACACAGCGGCTGTGCCCACCCTGCTGCCCAGGATCAGCCTGTGAAAGGCAGACCCTCTGTGTCCTTCAGGACACAGCCAGGCGCCCCCTTGTGCCTTAGACTGCGCTGACCACCCCATAGTACCCGCCAGTAGCTTTCCACCCTTCCACAGCCGTTCTGCATAGACTTCTTACAATTTTATAGACCTGTACATTTAATATTAATAGAAAGCTTTAAGATCTTCAAGATCTTAAAAGCTTTACAGAAATCAAAGTTTCAATATTTTCCAGCATGTACCTCTGGAGCCACACTGTGTCCTTTCTGATGATCAAAACAGTTAACCTTGAATGGGGGAACTTTTTCATTACCAAGAGCAGCTCTGTGCTGAGAGCACTGACAGCTTCATGCTGCTCAGGACCTCCACTGCTCTTCCTGGATGCCAGACAGAAGGGAGCAGTGGGGTTGTACTTTACTGCAGATTTCCAGTGCTAAAAGGATCATAATTTTGGCGGAGAAGGGAACCCCAGGAAATGTTTTCTGTCTCAGTGCCACCTGCAAACTAGCCTCAATGACTTTTTTATGCCAGATATTCTGCAGGTCCAGAGGTTGTGTTCCTAGATTAAAGATGCTCTTTTTCTTACATGGGCCTGGATTTAAGGGGTAAAGGCTTTGAACTTCTCATCTAGAAGTTTTTCTGTCAGTGGGACACACACATCAGGGCTGAAAGGACACATCAGAACATGCTTTTGCAGGACACTGCACTCTCTTCAGAGCAGGATAAAGTTAAATTTAAAAATACAATTTGTTTTCATACTGCATAATGCTCGTGATTAAACATGAATTGCTCATAGTTGTTAGAGCCTAGAGCGGTCACCAAGTCCCAGCTGATAAATGTTGCTTAAATGAAAGGACATTTTTTTTGTTATGCTCCTGGCAATTAAATAATGATGTGGACAAATCTCTGGCAGGGTTACTGCCAGACCCTACAGACTTTCAAATAGAATTTTCTTCAGATGGCAAAATAACAATAGGTCAAATCACTAATTTTTGGCCCAGAATCATATCCCACAAGGATAAAGCTCATTTCCTTGTAACTCCTACATGACACCAAAAAATTTTCTGCTTGATTTTGAAACGCGCACCAGGAACACACTGAGCTGAAGTAAGATGTAGATATATAGAACTTGATATATGGCATGACTGATGAGACATTTTGTTTTGTGAAAATGCCTCAGGGCCTCTGATGGGACCAGGTCCTGTTGTGCTAGGTGCTATGAGCATGTAGCAACATAATCACACCTGTTCAAAGATTTTGCAGTCAGAGAAGTTGTTTGCAGCACAAAGCACAATATAATCCCTGTTCTGCATCCTGAGTTAGGCCTAAGAAATGCCTTGAGTAATGGTGAGAGGGGAATAATTTACTTCACTTGCGTGAAGGTTCTAGTATTATAATTGTGTTATAAATGCCATGTCATGACACAGGATGTTAAGTAGGCAAGTTTGTTCATATATCCAGTTTCTGGAGCTGGGAAAACTCTTCCTGATGAGTAAGTTAAATTATTTAGCAGTTTTTACTTTTAATATTTATCATAATGTTAATGATAATAAAGTTCATGCTAATAGCAGGACTCTATAATTTAAGGATCTAAATATAGCAATTTCCTGAGGCTCTGACAGTGTGAGGTACTAGTCTTTCCTGACTCGTGTACTGAATGGGACTTTCTGCCAGAAGCAGTATGAATCATGGATTTAATATATGTAAATTCTTCAGTGTAAAGTCTTTTCATGGTTTACAACCTGGCTGCTTAGACTCACGATCCACATTTGATGCAGCTATAATAAGGAGTTTTGCAATATTTTTATGGTGACATACTATAAATAGAAAGGGTTGTTACATATTACAAGGGAGAGGTAGAAGTTGCGTGTTCCTCCTTGCAATATGACATTAATGAAAATGAAAACCAAATGCAATCTCTACAGAGCTATCATTTTAAATTTTCTACCATTAGCTTTCTAGTATAATCACAGAATCACAGGAATAAACATCATTTAATAGACAAAGCATAACAAAGAGATCTTGCTGATTGCTATTTAAATGATTAAATAGCAGTGAGCAGCAGGTTTCAAAATGAGAAATAATAATTTAAACAGAGTTGCTTCACTCATTAGCTTAAAATTTTTATTCCCAAGAAATTATGTATCACTTCCCAAAGAAGAGATATTTAAAGAAGATATACATACTGTTTCTGCCACAATGAAAACGGGGGAAAAAAAGATGCCCAAACCTCTGGCTTACGTAAAGGCTATTGCCTAGCCAAAAAAAGAACAGACTGGTTCTGCTACAGCTATAATGTGCTGTTCCCAAAGAGGTGACAGGAACATGTTTGCAGAACACACAGCATGCCTGTGGAAAACAATAATCCCCTTTACTTCGTAATCTTAGGGAGAAAGTCTAGACCTAAGAAGGCAGACCTAAATTTAACCAGACTGAAGAATTTAATCAATTTTGGGTAAGTTTAGAGCTCACTCTGTGTAATCTGGCAGCAGGGTGGTCAGACAGCAGTCTTACGAAAGGACATGGTCTAATGAAGTAATGATTTGGTGACCACAACCTGACCTCAGATTGCTTCTAAATAAGTGTCTTTGTCTCCTACATGCTGGTTTCTGTAACACAAAATCAACAAACTCCACCTCCATCCTGCTGTTCACTGTTCCTAACCAAGGGTAGTGGAAGGCTTCTCACCTGAGGCTTCAGTCCTGAGGAGGGATGAAGGCACCATCAAGGCACGCTCCCTGTACTGCTACCCAGAAGCTGCTCAAAGGCACCTCAGAGTGTGATAAACATTGACAGGTTCCAGAGACCTGCTAAAAACAATCTCATGACCATCGGCTCTGGAACTGCATGGCCTATTTCGCCTTTCTTACATGCAAAGGACAATTTCTCCATTACACTATATCCTTTTTTTCAAGAATCTGACCCATCTTCACCGAGTATTTATGGTAGTAATAACAGCAGGCATTAGCAGTTTTGCCTGGATGCTCTCTGGATAACAAACCACATGTGAGACTCCTGCTGGCAGGCTTTTGCTGCTTACCCAAGCAGAGTTTGTTCACAGTGGTCTAAAGAGCAAAGGCATGACTACTCAGCCTGTAGCACAAACACTAGTTGAGATGCCTGCAAAGCACAGGCCTCACAGCCTGGTCAACTGGCAGCATTTTGGTTCCCTCTGCATCAAACGTTGGAACAGAGGATAGAGAGGAGCACAGGGAAAGCACATATTATTCTGGTGAACATATGGATAAAATCTAAATAACAGTCCCTTATTTGCAGGAGAAAGAGGGACAGTTAATGTCAAAAATATGTTTACTACTGTATGTGTATATGAGAGTGTATCCTGGTATTCTGGCTGCTCTCAAAGACTCCCAGGGTCTGTGGGTAATTACAGCACATACAGAAGTGTGACCCTAACTACAGGTCCCATAAATTATCCTGCTGCATAGTTCAATTAATATTTTTCTTTATATTTTATATATATACTATATGTAAAATGACAGAAAATATATTTAACTTGTAGCAGCATTTTACTTGTAGAAAGAGTGAAAAAAAGAATAAAATGGCAAGATGAAGAACTATTCTCTTTGTTACAATTACATTTTCCATATTTACCTACTGCCCTATTTAAACTTAAAAGTATTAGCTTTCCTGGATAAGTGTGTACACTGCATGGATGTACCTGTTTCTTTAGTTCTCCGTAAATAGCATAATCTAAACAATTAAGTGCAAAAGCATTTTTACCTCTAAAGAGGCAATAGTCAAGTGAAAAGTTGAAACATTTTCTTAGGATTTTTGTCTATTAAATGAATCATTAGCATGCAAAAAGTTCTTTTTTAACCATAATCATTAACCTTCCCATAAAACACAATGCTTTGTATCCTTCTGAGTAATATTATGTGACGTTTGTAGGACATAATAGTGCTACATCAGTCACAACCTCAATACAAACATAGGAACTCAGTTTGGTATAAACTGTCTACTCTAATAACATAGCCAGTGGCATTTTGCCTCAGCTACACCAGAAATACGTGTTCTTTATGATCCAATAATAAACTGCTTTTTTCCTCTTCTTTTGTCAGTGATGAGCTAAAGTGCTTGATAAATAGAATAGAGAGCAGTCTCTGAAGTACTTCTGTGGTGGGGCTTGACAGATACAGCTATGGAATAAAGTCAAGGTCTAGTTACAAATCCAGTATATTTCTGACTTCATATTAAAATCTGTCTGTTCACAGATGAGGGCTAGAGCACCTTCAGAAAAAAATAAAGCTTTGTCTGTAGATAGAAAATGTGTGGGAAGCCAGCACCTGAGAGAATGTGTTTTTGATAAATAAGGCAAGATGCAGAAAGTAGGAGGTTTGGGACAATGAAACAGCTGAATACCTAATTCAGGAATGGAGCTCAAAGTACAAACGTTCAGCTTGAAGTCAGCCTCCAACTACAACTTTGTACTTTGTACAACTACTACTTTTGTGTCTGGTTTGAACTTTGCCATATTCATTGCTCTGTTTTATGTGAATCCTTATCAAAGTTTTCTCAGCGGCTGTGGAGCTCTCAAGTGGAGAAAAGGAGCCCAGCCATGCAAAACAATAACTCTGTATTGCATTAAAAATACGTGCTTCTGCTCTGTGATCTAATGCATCTTTGAACATGCCATCCTTGACTTTTCTAAGGCTAGTTTTAAGTTCAAATTAAATATCATTAGATTTTTAATGTAATTTACTTCAAATACTCTTAGTGGCAATAACAACAAAATGAGGTATAGGAATGATGACAGCAATGTGCATTTTGAACTGGTAATAGTGGGGTCCTGTTACATCAGTCTGTGCAATAACAAAAGAATAGTAAACAATCTTTACTGCAAAGCAGCTATGGATCTATCCCATTAATCACTTTTTGGAGCAAACAGGTTGTTTTTACTTCTTCTACTGTAAAAAAATGATTCTTACAGTTTATTTTCTTGTTGTAACTGATCTCTCCCTATGTTTTTATACCACAGCTGTCTGAAGTGCTCTGTGGGTGCCATTAGCCAATGCTGGTAAGAAACAATAATGAGTTTCCTGTATTTCAAGTCATATGGGTGATTAAGAATGGGTCCTGATGGTCTTAAGCCCAGTAAAGAGTCAGAAAATGACAGGTATTTTCTTTAGTTTGTCTCATAAAGACCCATGGCAGGACAAGAGAAGTTCAGTCCTCTTGGTTGCTATGAAAGCTACATCTCCACAAACTATGCCATTAAAAATACAGCAAAAACTGTTATGCTTTGGAGATAGGAATTTGTTTTAGCACTGTTCTCTGAAAACATTTTGTGGAAGCACTTTCCGCAGTAAAGGGATTTTGCTTCTTCTAAACCATGACAAGCAGTTTGGGGATGCAATTCATACATTTGTTAATACACCTGGTCAAACAAAAAGAAGATACTCTCTGTTTTCTAGAACTTTTTACAAGAATGCACTCTGGTACCAGTGCATCAATCCTGTGTCCACTGCAGTGCACGGGAATCCTGGCTGAATGAGTTTTAGGAGGATCAACATGTCTCCGTGATGTCTGCAGTGAAGATACCTTATACACACAGAGCCTCAAGTACCCTCACCCCAACAAATGAGTTAACAAGTCACTGCCCTGCAAAGTAAAAAGCAAGACAGGAAAAACACAGTGTCTTAGGGCAGGGTGGCAGTGTACTGCATGAGTGCCCCAGCACTTACAGCTGTTATAAGGGGTTTTGAGCTTTAATTAAAAACTATCTGCTTCCTCCAAAGATCACTTGGGCTTTGCACAATTTCGTCCAAAGCCAAACCTCTCCTTTGGTTTTATTTTTGGCTGACAAAATGGAAGTGTCAGAGACTGAGCTTCGGAAGGACGTAGTGCTGCTTGCTGAGAATAAAAAATTCAGGAAGGAGTGGTGCCTCCAGCCATGAAGCCCAGATAGTATTCTACCTAGTAAATGCTCTAGATTCATAGCAAAAAAGGAACACACACCCACACACATCCCCAGCTACACACTGCTAAATGACTTTTAGTACAGGCATGGAATTATTAATGTATAACATGACGAAGCAGTGGTGCTCCTGTAGCTGTGAGAGTCTAAAGATACATGGCCCAGGGTTTGCAGTGAGAGATGGTATCTTCTACTAGATCAACCAACAGTGTGAAAAAAAGGGTAAGCTACTGAGTGAAAAAGTGCTTTTTCCGATGACTTGATGTAACCTTCTTTTCAGCCTCTAAGAACTGCTATAACTGAAAAGTATTTGCCTAAGGATAGTCACCATTTCTTGACATTTGATTACCCTGTGGTCATACAACAGTTATTTCAACAGATCATTTAGTAAGACAATGTTTTTTTTTTTAGTTTTAATGACAATGGTAAGAACAAGCATTTCATGAAATATTAAAAATCAAAGGGAGCGCTGACATTTATCTTGGTATTACCAAGATTTGATCCAGTTTTCCACTGTTCTTACTAGTTCCGAAGGAGTTGCTCAATGTTTCATTATTTTCTTATCTCAGACTGTGGTTCATGATCATGAAGAAAGTAAGAGACAATATTTTTTGAAACAGGGGTCAATTATTTGTTCGGGTCAGCTGTTGTAGTGAATGACTTAGCAACATAACACAAATAGCAAATATTGTTCCACCAAGTGCAAGATACTGCAAATTGTGTAGATAACGAGTTTTTTAATGACTAAGTTCACTTGGTTCAGAGTCTTAGAAATGTTCCAGTAAATGTTGTTTACATCATGAAAAGTGCACATTAAGTACAGTACAGTTTACCACTCTGTACTCACTCCCTGCACTTACAGGAACACCATTACAGAAGAGATTTGAAGAGATTCGAATCCTGTTGTAATTACCTCACATGAAAGAGAAGATTTATATCACCATCCAGGAAGAAGGGATATTTTGGTAACAATGTAAAGTTTAAGTGCTACGAAAGAGCCTAGCATTTCTGAAGTATTTTTCTTGAATATAACAGGCTACAACTTAATTCGAGGTTGAAACTGGAATTGCAGCTATATGAAAACCAAAATGTTTCATTTTGCTTGACCTTCGATTTGCTATTATAGAACTAATAATGAACATTTAGTGGAGTTTTTTTTTTCAGAAGGGAAAAAAAGAGCATATATACAGAAATACACATTTTGTTAAGAATAAGATAGAAACATGGAGAATAAGTCAAAATTTGAATTGCCTCGCTATGACAGTAACTTTTAACTAGTTCAGTCAATTTTATACATGTTGTGACTATAATGTTTCCTTTGGAAATCAGGAGTATTTTATTGTGATTCCAAAGGGATTCATTACATCTTCCATTCTGAAAACGCTGTGTACATCCTGAATACACAGTGATTTCTATAACTTAAATTCATTGTTTCCAGGGAGTATTTGGTGATTAAGCCAATTGTAAAAATCTATCAATTTGAGCAACAACAGGGTCAAAGTACTAATTATAGCCTTGACTGCTGTATAGTGACTCATAATTGCATGCTGGTAAAAGTATCAGTATCATTGGAAATGTTTTATTTAAACAGAATTAAACCATTTTGGTTTTATTTCTGCTTCTTAAGTTTATAATTTAATGTGTAAAGTTTTTACAAAAATCATTTTGAAATACACTTTTTTCTGTTACTGAAAGGTTAAAGAGTTAATTTGGGTTCTTTTATTTACTTTGCTAAATCTGTATTTTTCAATAGGAAAATGTTCTGTCTGAAATTTCCTAATTAGCTCCATAGAAGGATACAGTACATTAAAATTGCATGGCTATTAGTATGCTTTTTCTAAGGAAATTTTGCATGGCATGACTATTTTACATTCATTTTACATTGAAGAAAATAAAACACTGAATCCTAATTATATTTCTCCCAGGAAATTATCTGAAAGTTTACACATTTCTTTGTCTTGGTTCATTATCACAATCACTATCCTGCATTAAATGGTTAAAATTCTTCCCAGTGTCTTGGTTTTCCTGATCTTGTTTTCCAAAATTTCCTGTTATTTCCACATAGCCTTGTTATCCAGTGATCACAGGTTGCCTTTGCTGTGATTTTGCTCCATTTCCCCGCCAAGCATGTTTATCCTTAGACAACACTTCAGCAGTGCTCATTGCCACTTTGTCAGCAATTTGCAAATGTCCATTCAAGCACTAAAAAGTAACCCAGAGAGTCTAAAAATTTTGAATGCGAAAGTTTCTCAAGTACCTTAAAATGAGCAGTAGGGTGCCTATGGTGGCTACATAAAAGAAAGAATTAACTCTTTATTGATTGCTACGATGCTGATTAAATGTTTGTTAGCTGTCCTTTCACCTCTACTCCATCCCTTTGGCCATGGCTCATTGCTTACTCATCAACCTTTTGAACCCAATCAGCCACCACAGTAATTATCAGCAGCCCTCATAAACCCCACTAACTTTGTAAGAATACTCTGGGGCCATTTATGATTGACCTGGAAATGATGAGGAATACACAGAGCAGTATTACCCCACGCTTGAAATGTTTCTTTTTTGAATGCAGATGATCTAAGCCACAAAAGCAATTTTGAACACAAAATACTGGTATCACCCAACTTGTGCAGAAAGCCAAGGCTGCATCAGGGATGTCACCTCTGTGCCTCTAGACTTGGAAATCACATTTCTCCAATAGCAAATGCAAATGTTGATCTATTTTATACTGGACGCTGTGAAGTCCAGTAGGTTGAGAAAATAAAACTTTGTATTGATTTTCTACTCCTTTTAAAAGGCTCTACCAGGAGTGTTAGTGTTATACCATCTTTAAATTAATGACATACTAGTTTTTATAGTCTGTTTCTATCCACAATGTAAAAAACCAAGACCACAGAAAAAGCAAGACCATTTGTTCTATACTACAGAAGAGATTGTAGTCAATATTTTGACTGGGCCTGTGAAGAATAACACAAATAAGATTATACAAAGGGAAAGATGCCACTTGTCAAGAAGGTGGTTTTGTACAACAATACAGGATGGGCCAAATCTGTTAGGAAGAAAAGAAAGTCACAAGAAGTAGCTGGGGTGAAGGCTTAACAGCATTCATAAATTAGCTGATGCTTAAAAATGTTATTCATTATGCTCTATTTATCAGCTTGTAAAGGCTTTCATTTTAATTTATAATAACACTTCTCAGTCATCACCCTTCTGCCTCCTTTCATTAGACTAGAAAATTTAGTTTTGTATACCCTGTTCTCCCACAGAGAAGCAGAAATTTATTTTCCTCCTTACCTTTTGACTACAATATGCATTCTTGCCTAGATCCTCCTGACTTTTAGTAGTGTAATAATGTACCAGACAACTCCCCACCAGTGCAAGGATGTCCCCATGAACAGCATACTGCATCTTGGTTTTCCTTCCTGACAGAGTAGAATACTGAAATAAATTTCAAAGATAAAAATGCTATCCAGTTTGATTCATCAAGTGGAATAAAGCTCTCTTGCTGAGAAAGCCATTTGAATGCGGGTTAACTGTGACCTGTGCTCCTCCGCAGTCCTTGGAACATCTGGACATATGGGCTGTAAGCAGATTAATCCAGTGCTTTGCACTCTCTTCCTTTAAAGAGCTTAAAGGTTGCTGTTTAAATAGCACGGCATGCACTTTTTTAAAAAAAGATCAGCAAATAGCTAAAATAACTGGGACCAGATGAATAACCCCCCTCCACAGGAAATTTTCAGAGGTCCTGAAGAAGCAAAAAATGCGAAAATCACTTGGTTTTTGTTGTGGTTCTGTGTTTTAACTTGATATATCTAAATTTAATCTTTCCCAAAGTTGTCAAATCCTATCTAGCTTACATGATTGAACGAGACATACAACTTCCACTATTCCTGCTTCTGACAATTGTAACAGACAGTTTCAAAGTCTGGCTAACCAGGGAGCTGTGGTAAGAGGGACCTGTAGTTACACCGGCCTGTCCAGATGAAGCCTTTATGCCCAGATGAAGCATCCCTCTCAGGGCGCTGGTAGCAACATATTCACTTGCAACTTCAGCTGTAGCTCCAAAAAGCCGTGAAGTACACCCTCCCAGCACTGACCACCCAGCTGGTGCCTGCTAGTGCCCAGAGCTATGCAGGCATCTCACTTGACACATCCTCTGCGGAGCATGCGGGGAGACTGCGCTCTGGCAACCTTCCTTGCACTTGCTGATGTTCTTTGGCCGCGGGAGCAATTGCAAGCGGATTGTACTGATGCACTGGAGGTCATGTGGAGGACACTGATGCAGAGACTCTTTTTACTACTTTTTTTACCACAGTGTAATCAATACTGTGGTTGCTCAACTTATATTTTAATTTAATTTTCTTAAAATTTGTGTCTTCTTTTTCCACTGAAAATGGCAAGCTCTGTGCAGATGGAATTTTTATTGTTTTTGAAAACAAGAAAAGAAAATTCATTTTATTTCTTTTAAAATCTAAGGTTTTCTACACAAATAATTGTTTTAAAAACAAGTCAGGCTGACGGCAAGTTCCAATAAATGTAAAGTCAATACCAGACAGCTTTTATCTCCACTTCCATTTCTAGGATTGTATTTGGTAAAAGCAGAAGCAAAACCCACCCAGCACCAAACCTTTGATTTGTTTGACACTGTACTTTCTGGCTTTGCACTGCATCTGAATTTGTATTTGTCTGTTGATTTTCAAGCATTTCATCTCTCAGCTGTTGTACTCCATAGTTACCACACTTGTGATTTAGCTTCAGGCAACTATGCTTTATGGGTGTAGCAGGATGAGTCCAGGCCAGAAAAGTTGTTTTTCTATGTCAGTTTGAAGAAGCTGTCTTTTTCACAGGTGCTAGTGATCATTACTGCTCTGCAGACAAGCTGAAGTCTTATTATCTTCATTTTGCATAGCTACTAATTTATATGTTGTCCATCAAGATTAGTTCTGTCTGTAAATCCTGTCAGTTACCAACCACGGGGAGCTAAAGACTGTCTCTCTCAATGTTTAAGAGAGGAATATCCTTGTATAATGGTAGCTACAGTGAGGAAACTGCTGATTTACACTTAGAAACAGTACTAGAAAACAGCTTGTAAAGTTGGAAATCTTATTAATATGCAGAGCAGCACATTGCCTATTACTCTGCATTCCTAGTTATTGGTGAAATTATTAGCAGACAGCACTAAATTAAGGAAAGGAATTATATTTTGATTTAGTTATTGCACTGGCTCTATTAAAGAAGACTTCATCACTGCACTGACAACCTGTCCTTCTCATTCCGTTGTGCATCTTCTATGAGGGGGCCTGAATGAGAGCTGAGTGCCAAAGTGTCCACCTGAAGCAGATTGCAGGAGCATTACCACAGTTCAGGCAGTGTTTTAAGGACTAGATCTCATCTCGTGCTTAAATTGGCTGCATTGTGTACATCAAAAGGCCAGCTTGATACAGAAAAGTGGCAACAATTCACAAACTTTGGGCCTGAACCTACCACTGGTGATACTCCACCAGCCAGTTCAAGCCAGGTGAGTGTGTGATGCATGACTTTTGTTGGTAATTAACAGTGGACTTTGTGAAACACTCAAGCTGCAAGCAATTCTTTCATTCAAGCAACACATATTCAAGCATTGACATATGAATTCTCTGTTTCCTTATAATTAGTTTGCAATTATTCCTAGAGCATAGTGGAAGATAATTTTCCAGCCCTTTAAAAGTTTCTGATTTTACATTTTTCCCATTCCATCTAGGCTGAAAATAAGACCTTTCCAGTGAAAGTCCAAATATCAGGATATCATAAAATGTTAGAGTTTTCCTCTACAATGGAAGATAACCCACTTGAACTTCCTTCAGCTCCCAGTTTCTCCCAGAGATTTCAATTTTAGCAGCTCAGCTGGGATTCCTGACCACTAGATTACAGACTTGGTATCTCTTGCTGTGCCCTAGTAACTACTCAATTATTTAAACATGGCATAGCTCCAGCAGATGCTATTGCAAGAAACAGGCTCTGTAACGGCACAGCCAGGGCATTCATCTGGGACACTGGAAACCAAGGGTCAAGTCCATGTTCCACAGAGTTTTAAAATCTTTATACAAAGAATTAAATTTAGGCTAGGCAAACAACATCACTGGATCAGGGGAACATGAGTTCGAATGCCTGTTCTGGGCTATATCCTCTCCTAGCATGGAAATAACTCCACCTCTGGCTATTGGGAAAAGAATTTATCTGTTGAATTTTGGCAGAAATGAACTCTTACATCTTGTATGACTGCATCCTAAGAAGCAACAGTGATCCTCTCAACTCAGTAATGCAAAAGTCTAAATGGCAGTGTAACAGGCAATCCGATAGCTATGGGGTATGCAAACCAGCTATTCTGTGGAAGTAAAGAAGTTGTATTGAAAGGATAAGGTATTATCCTTTACAGAGAAAGCTGCCTTGGAGCTGGGTATTAAACCCAATGTTCCTGTTGGGGAAGGGACACCTTAACAGATATGAGTCCAGCAAAGGTCCATTTAGGTCAGTGGGGGTTTGTGGCTTGACAACTGTTAGAAACCCAGCATTATATCCCTTGGTAACCAAAATCAACACCCTAGAAATCTAACCACAGTCAAAGCATCTTTGCTTGGTGTGCCACTAGGAGAAAGTCATTCACCATGACTGTTGCTGTATTTCCAAGGCTGCTAAGAAGTTTTGTGGTGTAATTCCCCTCACTTTGGTAGATTTCAACCACTTTGATGTTAGATCTGCAGGCTACAGGCTTTGTACGGCTCTTAGGGTTGGAAGAGTGATGGTAGGACTGGACGGGGCTGGCCCAGTGTTCAGGAGCTGCTGAACATCAGTGCAGCCACTGCCTGCCCCGGCACAATGGGGCTGCACCCGCCTGGCCACTCTGGGTCCCTGAAATCTGTACAAACTCAGCAGAGCAGGGGGATGAAAAGCACAGGATTATTCCCTATGAAAAGCAGTGATTCACAACAATCGGTCGTGATTTCTTCATTCTGAAACTCAGTGATTTTGTGGTATGAATAATTCTCTGACTACTGCTAAGATAATGTCTTTGTTCAAAGTGATATCCTGCAATATTTCATATAAACACTGTAAATTACATATTTGCACTGTATATCAATTTTATGTCTGTGCCTACTGATTTCTCTCATAAAACAGAGAAATAAAACTAAACACACTTTTCAGAGACATCACCAGCTGCCTGCCTGATTTCTTAAAAGCGAACAAAAACAGTGTAGGTGACAGTCAAGACAGGCAAATTCAGGCACTTCTAAATCGTATTTATCTTCCATCACTGCCTTTTCTTTTCTGAATCATCTATAATGAATATCCTCCTCTCTTCATTAGATTCAGTTACTGTTTCTTTGTCTACAGTAACATTATCCGGGTAGTTTAA
The DNA here is from genome assembly GCF_000695765.1 of Mesitornis unicolor. Lineage (NCBI taxonomy): Eukaryota > Metazoa > Chordata > Aves > Mesitornithiformes > Mesitornithidae > Mesitornis > Mesitornis unicolor. The sequence continues at coordinate 20,065 of NW_010191498.1, forward strand.
AAACAGTTCATCTCCCTATCTCCATTCCTTTCCCCTTACCATTAGTCTAATTGGGATGAAACTTTGCCTGCGAGACCTACAGATAGAGTTCCCAGTAATAAGGTGTCAGAGGTTAAAAGTGAGAGACCTTTAAGGCAGAAAGAAATGTACCACAGCAGCTGTTCAGCGAATGAGCCTGGCTTTTGTGAGGCTCTGAGCGCCTGCTGCTGCTGCGTTACACATGAAGAGCTAAATGCGATGCCCAAAGGCAGAGTAAGTGCATTTGGTAAAGTAGGATGCTTTCCCCCCGCTGCCCCTTGCTGGTTGCTTCCAGTCAGGGTCATGTTGCAGCAGCTTCTCAGCCACTGCTGCTGCTGCCGGTTTTCAGGAGAGGATGACAGCACTCAGCGAGCTCCTGACGGTTCTCTGAAATATCACTGCAAGCTATCCGGGTGCCACAAGAAAGCAAGAACAAGATTTGTACAAGAAGTACATTGTACAACTTCTGTACTCTTTAAAACAAATCCCTTACACAGCGCAGTGACTTATCTTTTCCGGGATTATTTTCGCAGCCACGGATTTCCCTCACTTCTTCCCTAAGTGAATATCCAAAGTAAGACTTTAGCCCTGAGACATACGGAAATCAAACAAATCAAGATTCATATAAGCTGGTGTCCTCTGGTTAACCTGTCATATGTGGAAAGGAACTTAATCCTCAGATTTTGGCACACATCCAGTCTATAAAAACATGTGGAGGGGAGGAGCAGACTGGGAGGCAGGCTGAGCCGCAACAGGCAGTAGGTGCTGCTGCTGCTCAGCAGTGCCCTCAAAGAGCAAAAACCCCACAAATCTGTGGGGTGCATCCCCCTCGAGTGCTGCTTCTGTCCTGTTCTGCTTGTAATGGTGAAAGCTTTACAACAAAAAGAGCAACTCTGTGTGCTGTGAGATTAGGAACTGCAATAGCCTATTCAGCTGGCTTAATGGTAAAGTGCAGCCTTCAGGTCTTGTCCCTCACACTGAGGGTTAGAGATGGCATAACAGCACAACAGCATGTGTTCTTGTATTTGTTTCTGCCAGAGTCATCCTATTTTGGTTTTTTGGGGAAAAAAGAGCACGCTTCTAACTGGAATTTATTTCAGTTCCCTTGCCTTTCTACAACAGAATCCAATATAAACAGTGAGCGTAATTTCATTGTTTGAAAGGTATGTAACAGGAGCATATGATAGTAATGAAGTGATCCCTTCTCAGCATAATACTGCCTGCTATTTGTTGGGTTTTTATGTTAGTAGCCGCCCCTGTTCTATTGCAATGCACGTGCCTTTATCCTATCTTATTTGTTATAGACAGAGGAGACAATGCTGCCTCACTCTGTTTTGACCACGCACTCTGCCAGAATGAAACAAAAAGTGTTACAAGCATCAGAGGAACATGCCAGAAACTAGCCAAAGAAATCCTTTGTAAAATTGTTGACGGGGTCACAATCATGATGAGAGAAACTTATCTACACAGTTGCAGATAAGCAGCCACTTCTTCATTGCAGGGCTGGGGAGACACAGAGGGTAGCTCCTTTACTTGTGCTCTGATGCCCCTACATTTTCACAGCCTATTTATACATTTTTAACAAAGTGAAATCATACAAGCATGCATAAGATTATCACCTTTTACTCTGCCCCTCACCTTGATTGGTTCCCCACTATCACGCCACATAAGACATTGAATTACCCCTATATGATTTTGACACAGAGAAAAAAAGAAAAGTTACAGCCTATTCTTATGGTGGTCTGACTACAGCTACTATCCTTCATGCTATTGTCTAATTCTTCTCTCGAGCATGGTATGTACCTTCTCTAAGTACTTATACAAATACATCTTGCAGTCTTTTTCTTAACTTTGTAGTTTAAACAAATACCTATTCTAACTACTTAATCATCAACCTACTTTAACTACCTTGATCAGTCAAAGTGTTCTTTTAACTCTACTGCTGAAACAAATACCTACTTCAATCGGCCAGAATTTTCTCATGACTACAACATAATGGTAGGACATAAGACCTCTGAATCCATCCTGCAGTGTGTGCTAGCATGGAAGCAGGGTGCGGATCAGAGCGCCAGGCAAGTCCTACTCACAAGCTGAGAGCACCAGCACCATGAAGGAGATTTGCTCATTGAGCCAGGAAGCTTGACGGCGGGTCTCTCCCAGCCCATGGGCCATCAGGCACAGAAATGGGAGCCAGATGCCAAGCACAACATGAACCAGAGCTGGCAGCTGCTGAGGGATGCACTGAGAGTCCAGAAAGGCAGGAGGAGGCAAGGCCTGGTGGTCCTGCTCTCAGGAGGAGCCAGGGCAGGGATCAAGGAGCGGAAATGGGTTTGCTAGGGGAAGGATGAGGAACAAGAGCTCAGCAGCAAGAGGGGTACACAGCTATCGCCAAGAGAGATGGCAAGCAGACAAGCCCAGTCGAGGTGATGGCATCTCCTTCCAAATGAGCAGGGCATATATTTAGCCAGCTGGATTTAGCAGACCATTTTAGCTGAAAAGCTGGGCTGTTGAGCTCCTATCTTGGGCAGAGCCTGTTAACTGACTCTGAGCTCTTGGTGCATTAGCAGAGAGCTGAAGAGGTAGTGAAGGTGGAGAAATACAGCTTGAACAACGTAGTTCTCCTCTGCTAAACCTATCCTTGCTTATGGGGAGCTGGAACTTGCAATTTTTTGGCAGAAAATGAAAGAGGTTGTTTGGGGGTTTTTTTGAATGCTAAAGCATATTTTCACAAAGAGTGATTACTGCAGGATTTTAGGAACATGATCAGAGAGCTGGAAGGAGGCTGAGGCTAAAGCACACATGGCCAAAGTGTTCTGCAAACAGCCAGGGCTGGCTGGACCCTGGCCATGGGTGAGCAAGCCAGACCACGCCACCACCACCACCTCCACCTCCCACCTGCCTTGCTCTGCAGCCCTGCAGCATGGTGAGCAAGACCCCACCATAAATGAGGCTCTGGTACAAAGGGGTCTTCAATGAGTCACTGGAACAAGTTGCCCAGGGAAGCTGTGGATGCCCCCTCCCTGGAAGTGTTCAAGGCCAGGTTGGACAGGGCTTTGGGCAACCTGGTCAGGTGGGAGGTGTCCCTGCCCATGGCAGGCAGGTTGGACTGGATGATCTTTAAGGTCCCTTCCAACCCAAACCATTCTATAATTCTGTGAGGCCATATTACAATTAACTTTCAGAAAAGTAAACTAGTGTGCAGACCAGTAGCATACAAACACATCAGGACCAGTCTTTTAAACAAAATTCACTCAAACTCACCTACATTTTTAGTCTCTTGATAACTAGCAAAGCAGACTCCTTTAAACCCTCATTCCTAATCTCATAAATATATTCTCTTGTGGGAAAGGCACAGGAAGGAAAAGGTTCCTTCATTATAGAAATCCTGCATAAGACACTACATTTTAAAAATAGTTTTTAGGTAAGATATTAATGCAGCTGAAAACGGCTAAATTATATAAGCTCTAGTATAAGATTTTTCACATTTCATGGAAATACAAGTACAAAACAGCACATTTGTTATTCATGACATGAATCTCCATAAAACCCCAGTCTTGTAAAATGTAATGTCAGGAAAACTCTGATTAAATGGCGCTGTCCTCCCTCAGGGAAAACCTACTTCAATTAGAAGAAATTGTGTTAAAGTCTGCATTTCCTACTCCATTTCATCTTATTTATCATTTCAATAACTTTTTTTATGCGAGGCTAGAAAAATGCAAAAATCAGTGAGTGGCAGGTGAACATTAAAAAATACATGCATTTATTACACTTACTCTTTTAGGCTTAATGCTATTCAGTTGCCTAGTTTCAAAGCTTAAGTACTTTCTTTGGCTTTAGTTCTGTCGGCTTGACATTTTTAAAACTATGAATATTTAGCTATGTCAGTCTCTGGCATAACTGGAGCTAACTGTTTTAACCAGGAGCAATAAATTTGGTCAAGAATAGCCCTTGATATGGATAGTCAAGGCTCTTTTGGAATTACATTTAAATTTTCTCAGGTACTAGGTGAGGGATCTGGCTTTTGATTAATAAGAATCTTCAGTGACTCTTCACATTAATTGCATCAGTACTGATTTAACTTTGATTTAGGCAGACAGTTGTATTGTGAGTGATTAGATGATTACTGAGAAGATATCTGAAGATTATCAACTATAATAGATATTTTGTCTTTTGCCGCTTCTGATTTGAGTTCGTGTCTATTATGCAGCTGTGAATTCCCGTGATTATGTAGTTGCAACTCTGTTTGTCAACATACAACCAGCTTAAAAAAACAGTAGCTAAATTCGCACCTTAGATCTGCACATATGGCAGAGGTATTGAGAAATGAAGCATGATATTTGGCTCTTTAAAATACTGATGTTGCCTGCGTATTTTCTATTGCATATGCTAGACTGCCAGTGAATATGTTGCACCATATGAAGTGCATGACATCTGCTACAGCTAACAGATATTAATGAGCTTGCACATCTGTTCTCCTCCAATTCACTGGGCTCACAGCAAAACTGTGAAGGCTGATGCAAACGCAGCTTTCATTGACTACTTCATTTCCTGCGTGCTGGAGGCAGCTGGGGACAGATTCTAGAGCAGCTCAGAGAAAATTTGAGTGAATTGTCCTCTGATCAGGCAGGAAACACCATGCAGCCAGGGGCCAGTCATCATATCAGTCTAGTGATCTCACTTAGTGTCCTTCCTGATTACTTCAAACTTTGTTCACGTTTCATTGGTGATATTTTTTGTTGCTTTCTGGAGTGTCTGATGAATCAACCGTAGAGAGGGACAAGGCCAAACAATTCTTGTGTTGACCTCTTTTGCAGCTTTAAGTGACATCAGGAATATACACTTCAGGGCAGACATTTTAATTATTAGAATAACTTTTTGATTTCATGAGCTTTTGATAGAGTGTCAGGGTTTTTCCTACCTTTTTGAACAGCAGGGAGGGGCCATCTGAAAAAGGACATTTTTATAAAAGTCTGAGATGTGGTTTATTCAAACACTTTTCTTTTCAGCTGATTTTTCAACAAACAAAACTCTACAAAAAGAAAAATGACACATCCACTTTTTCTATTTGCTGATTGGTAAATATGGGAATTCAATATGAATGCAAAGAGAAAAATAATTTCTCACTTCATTTCAGAAATTAACTTTCATCACGTACAGAGAACATGGTGTTTAGCAGAATATCATGACGCAACATGCAAAGTATTAATCCTTATACTTTGAATAAAATTGTTTGCTGATGCACTGGCTTTGTCATTCTACATGTTGAGCACTGGGAGTGAGACTTAACCTAAACGGAACCCTAAGGTCTCAAAAAGGACCATTTTTGGCTGTAAGCACACTCAAATTCAGTGTCAAAATTAAGGTAACAGTTGGAATAGAACTTTTGAAAATAATAAGCAGGGTAGAAAGGAAAAAGCAATCAGTATATCACAAATAGCAGGAAGTTGATGGAGGAGGTTATTATAATACACAGAAAAAAATCTATAGATGATTGATGAAAAATAAAAAAGAGGAATAGAAGAAATTAAGGAGTGGCATAGGTCCGTTTCTATGTAGATGGCATATAATGCTGTGACACAGAAGTGTTCAACACATTTTGTTCTGTTTTCACAAGGCTGCAGAATGAAGCATTGTAAGAGCATGATGAAGCACTTTCTAGCACTTTCAAGAAGGATATCAAACAACATGTACAGGGGAAAAATATTTTTCAGGCCTCAACCTTGTACCAAGGAGTCCTTGTAGAGTTGTCTGAGAGATATAAGCCTAATCTGCAATTTTAAAGATAGCCACAGACTGGAAAAGAGTTAATGTTGTGCTAATATTCATTCTAAAATGGCAGTGGATGACATGAGAAGCTGCACCGATATAAAATCTGGAAAAATTAATATGGACACCAACTGACAGGGAATTAAATGATACAGTATCATTGTGGACTGTCAGCATGGCTGTGCATCAGACAATAGCAGCACAGCACGAGATGAACATTGAAGAAAAAGTTCTTACATACATGGCCTGATAGGAGTGGATCAGTAGATGACAAGACTTGGTGCTGAGGTCCCTACATCCTTGTCAGATGTAGCTGAAGGAATTTACTTTGAAGCAAAGCTTGCCTAGTTCTTGAGACTGAAAGTCTTCACCATGCTGGGGCTCAGGGCTGTTTAAGGCCAGTTACTGCTTTGGACTCTGCCCTCAGAGCTGGCATGCACTGGTGAGCACTCAGAGGGGATTTTCCAATTTAGCCTTCTCCAAAAGAAATTGAAAATCCAAAATTGTTTTCCTAACTAAACTAGAACATACTAAATTGAAATTATACAGGGATTTGCTTCAAACCAACCAAAACCCTACTATAAATGTAAGCATTCTTCTAAAGTAACACAGTTCCTTGCCATGCCACCATTCATGTCTCACCTCCGCTGATCCTACCGCAACACTCCTCTGTCTTTAAGAGGGACAATTCAGAACTCAACCAAAGTGTTGCAAGAAAAAAATAATAAATTAAGTTAAATCACTGTATGTCTCCCCTGAAGTTCTCCAGAGGACTAACTCTCATTTTGGCACTGTTAGTTCCAGTTAGCACCCTGTCAGCTGGTAGGCTGAATAAGCGGTTGTGAAGGTATCATGTGGCATGTCTTCTTCTGCAGCTAATCTAGCTGAAGGGGAGAGTAAAAGCTACAAATCCTTTTGCAAGGCTATAGTACCAGAGCTATGGCCAGTGCTGGAAAGCTTTACTGCCTGAGAAAAAAGCAGCAGGGTGTGAAAGAATGAAAAGCAAGAACTTGCACAACTTCTTCAGGGCTAAAATGGTATCTCATATTTAGGAGCTCTTGGCATCAAGTATCCTTAGTTACCCATGGAAACTAGGCCTGTGTGAGTCAAACATGCACAGCTGAACAAAAATAAACACAACTGAAAATTTTCATTTGAGTTGATGCAGACAATAATTTTTCAATGTGTTTTCTTTGGCAAATTGAGAAGAATATTTCAGAACTGTAAGAATTTTGAGCCATTTATGACAAAAATAGGGAAAATTAAGAAAACCCGAACTATTTTCATAACATGATTCAGTTGCCTTTCAAACATCAAGGAAGATGCAGCTATGCAAACCATGCATGGTACCATACCCTGTAACTCAAGTTCTCCAACAATGAGTGGGCCATTTCCCTGGCAGATGGGAAAATGTTCAAATCCTGTCTGATTCAGCATAGTAATTGGAATTTATATCTCCTCTAAAGACAGGACTCTAATCATTAGACTGTAATACAGGCAACGAGGAGTCTCCCTCAGTCTTTCTTCTTAAAGCTCCCTAATTTTGGCTAAAATACTGCAAATCAAGCTAAGCTGAGTGTCAGCCATCACGGAGAGAGAAAATGATGCTGAGCCCATAGCCCATGTGCTATTAAGGAGAGGCCACTGCATTTCCAGTTAAATCTAAAAGGTTTTAATTAATTTTCCTATCAGCTTTTAATGCAAATAAGCTTCCAGTGATAAGAAAGTAAGATTTTTTTTTCTAGAAAATGTTCATCCCTTCTTCTACATCTTCTGACTAGTAGAGGACATGGATATCTATTTCTTCAGTTGCATCCGCGTAACAAAAACAGGATCAAGACCCTTCTGTGCGTAAAGTCATCAGATACATCCATGCAAAATAGAATGTGTAAATTACAAATTGAACATCTGTAAATTAATCATTTGGTGAAGATGAGTAAGCCTCCTCAGGAAAATACAAGAGTTTGGTTAAATTATTCTGGGTTGCAGTAATTTATACAGAAGTGGGCTCTTGGGTGTCAGTGTATGTGTGTCCATATAAATAGACACGTACATCACAATTTCAGTTCTAGCAAAATGAATATGCAGATCTTGCCTCACTTCTCAGTGTTATGTTAATAAAAGCCAAATAAAGAAATATATGTCACATTCCATTTTCTACCTCACCTAAAGTATATATTTAATTACATCCCAGCACAGAGTATCTTTGAATCCTGGTTTGGAAGGAATACCCACCTTGCTAAACTCTTACCTGTTTTACTTCTTTTCAGGGGAATAGGTCTTAATTCCCTTCACATATGAGGAGCACAGTATAAGGAACAATTTGCCAGTCTACGTGCAAAAAAGTTCTTACACAAAGAAAACTTCCACAGGTCTGTCCTATAGCGTGAAGACAGCTCTTTGGATCAGCACTGAAGACCTCTTTTGCATGTGACTTTAATGGCCTGACTTGCTAGCATTTCCATTTTAGAGACTGTAAATCATGATCTATTTATTGTTGGTAAGAAGCAATATTAGGATACTTTTAGACACTCCACCCTGTGTATATCACATGTAAAGAAAACAACCTTAGGTGCACTTTGGCCTTTGTATTTCACATTTAGTCGCATATTCTTTTAATACAGGATGGCCTGGCATATTTTTCTTCAATCATATGAAATTTCATGTTATGACTTGCCAAGTTATTTTAAAGAGATTTATAAAGACAGCTCATAACATCTTCAGAGGCTGAAAACCCGTTATGTCTGTAGGAGGGAAGGAAAGGGAATCTGAAAACCATTTTCTGGAAGGGGCTAATGGCTGAGAGCATGAGGAGAACCCGAGAACCATTTCAATGGTATTTACAAGAATGCATTTCTCATTTAGCTCTTGGAAGAGGCTCTCACACGGGTCAAATGTGTCTTGGCAATTTGTCAGCAAAATGCAATTTGAGTTTGAAGCACTCAGAATCAAGATTCCCAGAGCCTCAAATTTGGCTTGAAGAGGAAGGTTTCGTTTCAGTAAATATAGACCTTATTCTGTACTTCTTTTCTTAAGCCACTAATGTCACTGACTCAGAGACTACACTCCCAAAGTGATACAAAAATCAGTTCCTGAATGTCAATACTAGGGCAGCTGTCATCAGGACAAGGGTGTAGGGAGGCTACTAGGAAAGCTAA